>NW_025749977.1:0-21466 GCF_021184085.1 Oncorhynchus gorbuscha | reverse complement strand
GTCATAAGAAGGGGGAAAGGAGAAGATTAGTTGTGTGTCGTCTGCATAGCAATGATAGGAGAGACCATGTGAGGTTATGACAGAGCCAAGTGACTTGGTGTATAGCGAGAATAGGAGAGGGCCTAGAACAGAGCCCTGGGGGACACCAGTGGTGAGAGCGCGTGGTGAGGAGACAGATTCTCGCCACGCCACCTGGTGTGGGGGTTCACAGTATCGTGGGTACACCAGGTGGGTACACCTGACTGATTTGGATCAAGAAGGTCATTCAGAGAGAGATAGCGGGAGAGCTGGCCAAGGACGGCACGTTCAAGAGTTTTGGAGAGAAAAGAAAGAAGGGATACTGGTCTGTAATTGTTGACATCGGAGGGATCGAGTGTAGGTTTTTTCAGAAGGAGTGCAACTCTCGCTCTCTTGAAGACGGAAGGGACGTAGCCAGCGGTCAGTGATGAGTTGATGAGCGAGGTGAGGTAAGGGAGAAGGTCTCCGGAAATGGTCTGGAGAAGAGGGGAGGGGATAGGGTCAAGCGGGCAGGTTGTTGGGTGGCCGGCCGTCACAAGACGCGAGATTTCATCTGGAGAGAGAGGGGAGAAAGAGGTCAGAGCACAGGGTAGGGCAGTGTGAGCAGAACCAGCGGTGTCGTTTGACTTAGCAAACGAGGATCGGATGTCGTCGACCTTCTTTTCAAAATGGTTGACGAAGTCGTCTGCAGAGAGGGAGGAGGGGGGGGGAGGAGGAGGAGGATTCAGGAGGGAGGAGAAGGTGGCAAAGAGCTTCCTAGGGTTAGATGTTTGATGTAAGTCTGGAAGGAGAGTTTACAGTCTAACCAGACACCCAGGTATTTGTTGTTGTCCACATATTCTAAGTCTGAACCGTCCACAGTAGTGATGTTGGATGGGCGGGCAGGTGCAGGCAGCGATCGGTTGAAGAGCATGCATGTAATTTGACTTGTATTTAAGAGCAATTGGACGCCACAGAAGGAGAGTTGTATGGCATTGAAGCTCGTCTGGAGTGTTGTTAACACAGTGTCCAAAGAAGGGCCAGAATGGTGTCGTCTGCGTAGAGGTGGATCAGAGACTCACTAGCAGCAAGAGCGACATCATTGATGTATACAGAGAAGAGAGTCGGTCCAAGAATTGAACCCTGTGGCAACCCCATAGAGACTGACAGAGGCCCGGACAACAGGACCTCCAATTTGACACACTGAACTCTATCAGAGAAGTAGTTGGTGAACCAGGCGAGGCAATCATTTGAGAAACCAAGGCTATTGAGTCTGCCGATGAGGATGTGGTGATTGACAGAGTCGAAAGCCTTGGCCAGATCGATGAAAACGGCTGCACAGTATTGTTTCTTATCGATGGCGGTTAAGATATAATTTAGGACCTTGAGCGTGGCTGATGTGCACCCATGACCAGCTCTGAAACCAGATTGCATAGCGGAGAAGGTATGGTGGGATTCGAAATGGTCGGTAATCTGTTTGTTGACTTGGCTTTCCAAGACCTTAGAAAGGCAGGGTAGGATAGATATAGGTATGTAGCAGTTTGGGTCAAGAGTGTCCCCCCCTTTGAAGAGGGGGATGACCGCAGCTGCTTTCCAATCTTTGGGAATCTTAGACGACACGAAAGAGTTTGAACAGGCTAGTAATTGGGGTTGCAACAATTTCGGCAGATCATTTTAGAAAGAAACAGTTCAGATTGTCTAGCCCGACTGATTTGTAGGGGTCCAGATTTTGCAGCTCTTTCAGAACATCAGGTGACTGGATTTGGGAGAAGGAGAAATGGAAGGCTTGGCCGAGTTGCTGTGTGGGGGGGGGGGGGGGGGGGGGGTCAGTGTTGTTGACCGGGGTAGGGGTAGCCAGGTGGAAAGCATGGCCAGCTGTAGAAAAATGCTTATTGAAATTCTCAATTTTAGTGGATTTATCGGTGGTGACAGTGTTTCCTATCTTCAGTACAGTGGGCAGCTGGGAGGAGGTGTTCTTATTCTCCATGGACTTTACACAGTCCCAGAACTTTTTGGAGTTTGTGTTGCAGGAAGCAAATTTCTGCTTGAAAAAGCTAGCCTTGGCTTTTCTAACTGTCTGTGTATATTGGTTTCTAGCTTCCCTGAAAAGTTGCATATCATGGGGTCTGTTCGATGCTAATGCAGAACATCGTAGGATGTTTTTGTGTTGGTTAACTTCTTGGCACATCCATCATCGTCAACATCCGCTGAATTGCAGAGCGCCAAATTCAAATTAAATTACTAAAAATATTTAATTTTCATGAAATCACAAGTGCAATAGAGTTCGATAAAGATTATTTTTATATCCAAAAACCTCCATTTGGTACGTTTTGTTCAGAAATCCACAGGCTCGTGCAGGTCATGAACGGCAGACGAAAATTCCAAATAGTGTCTGTGAAGTTCGTAGAAACATGTTAAAAGTTTTTTATAACCAATCCTCAGGTTGTTTTTACAATAAATAATCTATAATATTTCAACCGGACTGTAGCTTTTTCAATAGGAGAGAGAGAAAATGTCTTCTCCAAGCTGTTGCGCATGCAAAACTCTGCTGGCACCCAGCCATCCACTGACGCGATGTAATCGTTATCGCTCATTTTTCAGAATAAAGCGTAAAACTATGTCTAAAGACTGTTCACACCATGTGGAAGCCATAGGGAAAGGAAACTGATTGATATCCCTTTAAATGGAGGGAAGGCATGCAATGGAACAGGGGGATTCGTTTTGCCTGCAATATCAGTTATTTTATACCCACAGACAATATTTTGACAGTTTTGGAAACTTTAGAGTTTTCTATCCTAATCTGCCAATTATATGCATATTCTAGATTCTGGGCCTGAGAAATAGGCAGTTTCATTTGGGTACATTTGGGTA
Organism: Oncorhynchus gorbuscha; assembly: GCF_021184085.1. Lineage (NCBI taxonomy): Eukaryota > Metazoa > Chordata > Actinopteri > Salmoniformes > Salmonidae > Oncorhynchus > Oncorhynchus gorbuscha. The sequence continues at coordinate 18,598 of NW_025749977.1, read as the reverse complement.
CTGCCCCCTACACTCAACAGGTTAAGAAGCTAAAATTACATTTAATCTTTTCACAAATAGTTTCATATTTAAACATTTAAAATTGCACAACAATTCCATGCAATTTGCACACACACAATATGATCTCAGATATGAAATTGTACATATTGACTGACCTTCATGTCTTAAAGTAATGATGGATTGTTGTTTCTCTTTGCTTATTTGACCTGTTCTTGCAATAATATGGACTTGGTGTTTTACCAAATAGGGCTTTCTTCTGTATACCACCCCTACCTTGTCACAACAACTGATTGGCTCAAATGCATTAAGAAACCAGTAATAACCATCAACTATAATAGTTAAGTTAAAATTAAATTAATATAACATTCAAGGGAGCCAGGGCCGACGGAAAATGTTGGGAGCTATTTACCACTGTTGATTCCCAGCTTTAAGCACCAGCTGTCAGAGCAGCTCACTGCCCCTGTATATAGCCCATCTGTGAATATCCCATCCCCATAATGTTATTTATTTTGCTCCTTTGCACCCCAGTATCTCTACTTGCAACCTCATCTTCTGCACATCTATCACTCCAGTGTTTAATAGCTATTTCGCCACTATGGCCTATTTATTGCCTTACCTCCCTTATCTTATACCCTACCACATTTGCACACCCTGTACAGTGCCTTGTGAAAGTATTCGGCCCCCTTGAACTTTGCGACCTTTTGCCACATTTCAGGCTTCAAACATAAAGATATAAAACTGTATTTTTTGTGAAGAATCAACAACAAGTGGGACACAATCATGAAGTGGAACCACATTTATTGGATATTTCAAACTTTTTTAACAAATCAAAAACTGAAAAATTGGGCGTGCAAAAAAATTAGAAAACCGTAAAAATAAAAACCTGTAATGAGTAGGTGAAATTTGACTAGTGTTGTATATTCAGACCATTTCCCTTTTTCAACATTGTGTTGCTAAAATGGATTAAATACAAATAAAATCCTCCATCTGCAATTAAAGTGATAACAGGATTTTCAAATTCTTTGCAACTGGAAAAAATGTATTGTTAATAAGTATTCAGACCCTTTAAGACTCAACATTGAGCTCAGGTGCATCCTGTTTCCATTGATCATCCTTGAGATGTTTCTACAACTTGATAGGAGTCCACCTAGGGTCAATTAAATTGATTGGACATGATTTGAAAAGGCACACACCTGTCTATAAAAAGGTCCCACAGTTGACAGTGCATGTCAGAACAGATAAACCAAGCCATGAGGTCGAAGACAGGATTGTGTCGAGGCACAGATCTGCGGAGGGTACCAAAAAAAATATATATATATATATATACAGAAGGTTCCCAAGAACATAGTGGTCTCCATCATTCTTAAAAATGTAAGACGTTTGGAACCACCAAGACTCTTCCTAGAGCTGGCCACCCGGCCAAACTGACCAATCAGGGGAGAAGGGCCTTGGTCAGGGAGGTGACCAAGAAGCCGATGGTCGCTCAGACAGAGCTCCAGAGTTCCTCTGTGTAGATGGGAGAACCTTCCAGAAGGATAACCATCTCTGCAGTACTCTACCAATCAAGCCTTGATCGTGGAGTGGCCAGACGGAAGCCCCTCAGTAAAAGGCACATGACAGCCTGCTTGGAATTTGGCAAAAGGCACCTAAAGAACTCAGACCACGAGAAACAAGATTCTCTTCTCTGATGAAACCAAGATTGAACTCATTGGCCTGAATACCAAGCATCACATCTGGAGGAGACCTGACACCATCCCTACAGTGAAGCGTGGTGGTGACAGCATCATGCTGTGGAGATGTTTTTTAGCAGCAGGGACTGGGAGACTGGTCAGGATCGAGGGAAAGATGAACGGAGCAAAGTACAGAGAGATCCTTGATGAAAATCTGCCTCAGAGCGCTCAGGACCTCAGACTGGGGCGAAGGTTCACCATCCAACAGGACGATGACCCTAAGCACACAGCCAAGACAACACAGGAGTGGCTTCGGGTCAAGTCTATGAGTGTCCTTGAGTGGACCAGCCAGAGCCTGGACTTGAACCCAGTCGAACATTTTATTATTAATACATTTGTTTTCGCTTTGTCATTATGGGGTAGTGTGTGTAGATAATTTTTTTCTCAATTTAATCCATTTTAGAATAAGGCTACTGTTACAAAATGTGGGGGCTGAATAGTTTCCAGATGCACACACACACCTACCTTCAAATTAGTCAATTCGGCAATTTCAACCACACCCGTTACTCACAGGTGTATAAAATCGAGCGCACAGCCATGCAATCTCCATAGACAAACATTGGCTGTAAAATGGCCTTACTGAAGAGCCCAGTGTCTTTCAAATGTGGCACCATCATAGGATGCCACAAGTCAGTTTGTCAAATCTAGAGTTGCCCCGGTCAACTATAAGTGCTGTTATTAAGTGAAAGTGTAGGAGCATCAACGGCTCAGCTGTGAAGTGGTAGGCCACACAACGGGAACGACGAGTGCTGAAGTGTATACAGAGTTCCAAACTGCCCCTGGAAGCAACGTCGCCACAAACTGTTCGTCGGGAGCTTCATGAAAATGGGTTTCCGTGGCCAAGCAGCCACACACAAGCCTAAGATCAGCATGCGCAATGCCAAGCATCTGCTGTAAAGCTCACCGCCTTTGGACTCTGGAGCAGTGGAAATGGATCGCAGATGCCAGGAGAACGCTACCTGCCTCAATGCATAGTGCCAACTGTAAAGTTTGGTGGACGAGGAATAATGGCGGGGCAGTTTTTCATGGTTCAGGCCCCTTAGTTCCAGTGAAGGGAAATCTTAATGCTGCCGCATACAATGACATTCTAGACGATTCTGTGCTTCCACCTTTGTGGCAATAGTTTGGTGAAGGCCCTTTCCGGTTTCAGCATGACAATGTCCCCGTGCACAAAGCACAAATGCCCCCGTGCACAAAGCACAAATGCCCCGTGCACAAATGCTGGCTTGCACAGAGCCCTGATCTCAACCCCATCAAACACCCTTGGGATGAATTTGAACACCGACTGCGAGCCAGGCGTAATCGCCCAACATCAGTGCCCGACCTTACTGCTCTTGAGGCTGAACGGAAGCAAGTCCCTGCAGCAATGTTCCAACATCTAATGGAACTCCTTCCCAGAAGAGTGGCGGCTGTAATAGCAGCAAAGGGGGGGACCAACTCCATGATTTTGGAATGAGATGTTCAACAAGCAGGTGCCCAGATACTTTTGGTCATGTAGTGTATTTATACTTTAAAAAAATAAAATGCAACAGTTTAAAAGAGTTACATGTTACTTCCCGTTTCGCTCCATTTAAAAAAAGTTTTGCAACAAAAATCGGCGTAATGAATATGCCCCAGGCGAGCAGGAGAGAGAGAGAGAGGGGGCAGGCAGAACCGTACGCATATGTCTTGGTCATCTGTCTGGCAAATTCACCAGTTAGCCTAAAGTTCACCTCTTCCTTTGGTATTATTTAAATGACAACTTTCCCCAGGCCTTTATAGCCTGTTATCTAGTTAAGCTACAACACAGAAAATATGTTTTGTGATTTTAATGTGAATTTTTCTTAACGTTAAGGATCCAAATGTTGATTAAAAGTTCACAGTTAAAGTGAGAGAAAGCTGAGCAGACATCGAGTACTCTTGTTCCTCTTTCCATTTTAGTTTGGAGATGTTTGACAGGCTTTTTTTATACACTTTCACTCCGTCTCCGTGTCCTTCCCGTCTTCACCTTCCCGTGTCCTTCCCGTCTTCACCTTCCCGTGTCCTTCCCGTCTTCACCTTCCCGTGTCCTTCCCGTCTTCACCTTCCCGTGTCCTTCCCGTCTTCACCTTCCCGTGTCCTTCCCGTCTTCACCTTCCCGTGTCCTTCCCGTCTTCACCTTCCCGTGTCCTTTCCGTCTTCACCTTCCCGTGTCCTTTCCGTCTTCACCTTCCCGTGTCCTTCCCGTCTCCCCGTCTCCTCCTTCCAGTGTCTGCCAGTCACAAGCGTCAGAAGGAACAGCAGGCAGGTGGAGTAGCAAAGAAACCCAAGCCAAACAGAAAGAGCTCAGTGCCTCCCAAGAAGAACAACAGGAAAACTGGTAAGGACGAGTATGATATCCCTGTCTTTGACAGCACCCACTAGGTACTGAGGAATCTGTCCCTCCTCTAGGGCAGCTGGCCCTTTTTTTCTAGCTAGGCAAGTCAGTTAGTTACAAACGGGGAATACTTTTACCAAAAGGCCTTCTGTGGGGACAGGGGCCTGGGATTACAAAATTTGAAAACAATATAAATATAGGACAAAACACACATCACAACAAGAGAGACAACACCACAAAAAGTGAGCAGTAAGACAACACAGCATGGTAACAACACAAAACATGGTACAAACATGATTGGGCACAGACAACAGCACAAAGGGCAAGAAGGTAGAGACAGCAATACATCACACAAAGCAGCCACAACTGTCAGTAAGAGTGTCCATGATTGAGTCTTTGAATGAAGAGAGCGACCAAGGGATGTGTGTGCAGAACGGGTGTTGTATGTGGAAGATAAGGGCTGCAGTAGGGAGCATTGGTGGCAAATCTGATGGCAGAATGGTAAAGAACATCTATCCACTCGAGAGCACCCTTACCTGCCAATCTATAAATTATATCTCTGTAATCTTGCATGGGTAGGATGGTCATCTGAATAAAGGTTAGTTTGGCAGCTGGGGTGAAAGAGGAGCGATTACAATAGAGAAAACCAAGTCTAGATTTAACTTTAGCCTGCAGCTTTGATATGTGCTGAGAGAAGGACAGTGCACCGTCTAGCCATACTCCCAAGTACTTGTATGAGGTGACTACCTCAAGCTCTTAACCCTCAGGTTAGTAATCACACCTGTGGGGAGAGGGGCATTCTTCCTACCAAACCACATGACCTTTGTTTTGGAGGTGTTCAGGGTAGAGTAAGGGTAGAGAACGCTTGTTGGACACTAAGAAAGTTGTAGAGCATTTAACACAATATCCAGGGAAGGGCCAGCTGAGTTTTAGACTGTATCATCTGCATATAAATGGATGAGAGAGCGTCCTACTGCCTGAGCTATGTTGCTGTAAATTGAGAAGAGCGTGGGGCCTAGGATCGAGCCTTGGGGTACTCCCTTGGTGACAAGCAGTAGCTGACTTTATACACTGCACTCAGAGATGTAATTAGCAAACCAGGCAAAAGACCCCTCAGAGACACCAGTACTCCTTAGCCAGCCCACAAGAATGGAATGGTCTAACACATACAGCGTTGACCAAGTCAATAAAAATAGCAGCACAACATCACTTACTGTACTCTGGAGGGGGATCGATTTGGAGGTGGAGGGTCTGTCATGGTCTGGGGCGGTGTTTCACAGCATCGTCGGACTTAGCTTGTTGTCATTGCAGGCAATCTCAATGCTGTGTGTTACAGGGAAGACATCCTCCTCCCTCATGTGGTACCCTTCCTGCAGGCTCATCCTGACATGACCCTCCAGCATGACAATGCCACCAGCCATACTGCTCGTTCTGTGCGTGATCTCCTGCAAGACAGGAATGTCAGTGTTCTGCCATGGCCAGAGAAGAGCCTGGATCTCAATCCCATTGAGCACGTCTGAGACCTGTTGGATCGGAGGGTGAGGGCTAGGGCCATTCCCCCCAGAAACGTGCAGGTGCCTTGGTGGAAGTGTGGGGTAACATCTCACAGCAAGAACTGGAAAATCTGGTGCAGTCCATGAGGAGATGCACTGCAGTACTTAATGCAGCTGGTGGCCACACCAGATACAGACTGTTACTTTTGATTTTGATCCCCCCCCTTTGTTCAGGGACACATTATTCCATTTCTGTTATTCATATGTCTGTGGAACTTGTTCAGTTTATGTCTCAGTTGAATCTTATGTTCATACAAATATTTCTACATATTAAGTTTGCTGAAAATAGACGCAGTTGACAGTCAGAGGACATTTTTTTTTTGCTGAGTTAATTTGAAAGTTTAATGCTGAAAACCAGATAATCAAGTTGTTTGGGGACAGACTTGGTGGAGACACCCGAGCACTGAAGGTGGAAGATCTGTCTTGACCAAAAAAAAACATTATAACCAGAAAGGTTAACATCGGTATTCAAAACACTTCCTTACGTCTCAGTAATGACCAACACATCTGGATTGGTGCTGTGAACCCACACTTTTAATTGATCCTTTTTAGGTAATACGCTTCTCGTGTTAAAGTGCAGAAAACCCAGACTTTTACGAGAGCAGAACTCAGTGAAGCAGATCTAAGAGCACAAGTCAGAATTGGAGCTAGCAACAGTAGATGGGCCAGGGTGTACATGCACATTTCCAGATATCATCAACAGTAGATGGGCCAGGGTGTACATGCACATTTCCAGATATCATCAACAGTAGATGGGCCAGGGTGTACATGCACATTTCCAGACATCATCAACAGTAGATGGGCCAGGGTGTACATGCACATTTCCAGATATCATCAACAGTAGATGGGCCAGGGTGTACATGCACATTTCCAGATATCATCAACAGTAGATGGGCCAGGGTGTACATGCACATTTCCAGACATCAGCAACAGTAGATGGGCCAGGGTGTACATGCACATTTCCAGATATCATCAACAGTAGATGGGCCAGGGTGTACATGCACATTTCCAGACATCATCAACAGTAGATGGGCCAGGGTGTACATGCACATTTCCAGATATCATCAACAGTAGATGGGCCAGGGTGTACATGCACATTTCCAGACATCAGCAACAGTAGATGGGCCAGGGTGTACATGCACATTTCCAGACATCATCAACAGTAGATGGGCCAGGGTGTACATGCACATTTCCAGATATCATCAACAGTAGATGGGCCAGAGTGTACATGCACATTTCCAGATGTCATCAACAGTAGATGGGCCAGGGTGTACATGCACATTTCCAGATATCATCAACAGTAGATGGGCCAGGGTGTACATGCACATTTCCAGATATCATCAACAGTAGATGGGCCAGGGTGTACATGCACATTTCCACATATCATCAACAGTAGATGGGCCAGGGTGTACATGCACATTTCCACATATCATCAACAGTAGATGGGCCAGGGTGTACATGCACATTTCCAGACATCATCAACAGTAGATGGGCCAGGGTGTACATGCACATTTCCAGATGTCATCAACAGTAGATGGGCCAGGGTGTACATGCACATTTCCAGACATCAGCAACAGTAGATGGGCCAGGGTGTACATGCACATTTCCAGACATCATCAACAGTAGATGGGCCAGGGTGTACATGCACATTTCCAGATGTCATCAACAGTAGATGGGCCAGGGTGTACATGCACATTTCCAGACATCATCAACAGTAGATGGGCCAGGGTGTACATGCACATTTCCAGATATCATCAACAGTAGATGGGCCAGGGTGTACATGCACATTTCCAGACATCATCAACAGTAGGTGGGCCAGGGTGTACATGCACATTTCCAGATATCATCAACAGTAGATGGGCCAGGGTGTACATGCACATTTCCAGACATCATCAACAGTAGATGGGCCAGGGTGTACATGCACATTTCCAGACATCAGCAACAGTAGATGGGCCAGGGTGTACATGCACATTTCCAGATATCATCAACAGTAGATGGGCCAGGGTGTACATGCACATTTCCAGACAGTGTAGTGGAGTGTAGTGGAGATACCTGTACCAGACAGGGGGAGACAGGCCAGGGAGAGGGGGGAGTGTAATGGAGGTACCTGTACCAGACAGGGGGAGACAGACCAGGGAGAGAGGGGGAGTGTGTTGGAGGTACCTGTACCAGACAGAGGAAGACAGACCAGGGAGAGAGGGGAGAGTGTGGTGGAGGTACCTGTACCAGACAGGGGGAGACAGACCAGGGAGAGAGGGGGAGTGTGTTGGAGGTACCTGTACCAGACAGAGGAAGACAGACCAGGGAGAGAGGGGAGAGTGTGGTGGAGGTACCTGTACCAGACAGGGGGAGACAGACCAGGGAGAGAGGGGGAGTGTGGTGGAGGTACCTGTGCCAGACAGGGGGAGACAGACCAGGGAGAGAGGGGGAGTGTGGTGGAGGTACCTGTACCAGACAGGGGGAGACAGACCAGGGAGAGAGGGGGGAGTGTGGTGGAGGTACCTGTACCAGACAGGTGGAGTGTGGCGGAGGTACCTGTACCAGACATCATTACATTACATTTACATTTAAGTCATTTAGCAGACGCTCTTATCCAGAGCGACTTACAAATTGGTGCATTCACCTTATGACATCCAGTGGAACAGTCACTTTACAATAGTGCATCTAAATCTTAAGGGGGGGGGGTGAGAGGGATTACTTATCCTGTCCTAGGTATTCCTTAAAGAGGTGGGGTTTCAGGTGTCTCTGGAAGGTGGTGATTGACTCCGCTGTCCTGGCGTCGTGAGGGAGTTTGTTCCACCATTGGGGGGCCAGAGTAGCGAACAGTTTTGACTGGGCTGAGCGGGAGCTGTACTTCCTCAGTGGTAGGGAGGCGAGCAGGCCAGAGGTGGATGAACGCAGTGCCCTTGTTTGGGTGTAGGGCCTGATCAGAGCCTGGAGGTACTGAGGTGCCGTTCCCCTCACAGCTCCGTAGGCAAGCACCATGGTCTTGTAGCGGATGCGAGCTTCAACTGGAAGCCAGTGGAGAGAACGGAGGAGCGGGGTGACGTGAGAGAACTTGGGAAGGTTGAACACCAGACGGGCTGCTGCGTTCTGGATGAGTTGAAGGGGTTTAATGGCACAGGCAGGGAGCCCAGCCAACAGCGAGTTGCAGTAATCCAGACGGGAGATGACAAGTGCCTGGATTAGGACCTGCGCCGCTTCCTGTGTGAGGCAGGGTCGTACTCTGCGGATGTTGTAGAGCATGAACCTACAGGAATGGGTCACCGCCTTGATGTTGGTTGAGAACGACAGGGTGTTGTCCAGGATCACGCCAAGGTTCTTAGCGCTCTGGGAGGAGGACACAATGGAGTTGTCAACCGTGATGGCGAGATCATGGAACGGGCAGTCCTTCCCCGGGAGGAAGAGCAGCTCCGTCTTGCCGAGGTTCAGCTTGAGGTGGTGATCCGTCATCCACACTGATATGTCTGCCAGACATGCAGAGATGCGATTCGCCACCTGGTCATCAGAAGGGGGAAAGGAGAAGATTAGTTGTGTGTCGTCTGCATAGCAATTATAGGAGAGACCATGTGAGGTTATGACAGAGCCAAGTGACTTGGTGTATAGCAAGAATAGGAGAGGGCCTAGAACAGAGCCCTGGGAGACACCAGTGGTGAGAGCGCGTGGTGAGGAGACAGATTCTCGCCACGCCACCTGGTAGGAGCGACATGTCAGGTAGGACGCAATCCAAGCGTGGGCCGCGCCGGAGATACCCAACTCGGAGAGGGTGGAGAGGAGGATCTGATGGTTCACAGTATCGAAGGCAGCAGACAGGGGGAGACAGACCAGGGAGAGAGGGGGAGTGTGGTGGAGGTACCTGTACCAGACAGGGGGAGACAGACCAGGGAGAGAGGGGGAGTGTGGTGGAGGTACCTGTACCAGACAGGGGGAGACAGACCAGGGAGAGAGGGGGGAGTGTGGTGGAGGTACCTGTGCCAGACAGGGGGAGACAGACCAGGGAGAGAGGGGGGAGTTTAGTGGAGGTACCTGTACCAGACAGGGGGAGACAGACCAGGACAGACGGGGAACATATCTCCAGGTGGAATCCAAGCAGCAGTGCAGCAGACAGTGGGAGTAGGTGTCACACCCACTTGAGGGGGAAGCTTATATTTCTGGAGGCAGATTTCTTGTAGAAAATGCCAGTGAATGGTCTTAAACAGGAGGGGGCTCCAAAGACTCCTGCCACTTGTTGGGCCCAAAGGCCTTTTACTTCACACCTCAGTGCTAATTGAATTTGCTCAGTTCAGGTTGGAATGGTGTCTTCAGGTCTCTGCTGTTTGTTGGCTACAGCCTTATAGCTTGGGAAAATAATACCTTGGAAGCAGTAATCTCTCTGGTTCATTTTGGTCAAAATTAGGTTGTAGGTTTGGAGTTTTGATCTGTAGTCAAGGCCATCTTGTGGAGGGTAGCATCCTGCATATGTACCTGCCGAAAAATACAAGTTTGTCTTTATTTTATTTCACCTTTATTTAACCAGGTAGGCCAGTTGAGAACACCTTTATTTAACCAGGTAGGCTAGTTGAGAACACCTTTATTTGACCAGGTAGGCTAGTTGAGAACACCTTTATTTGACCAGGTAGGCTAGTTGAGAACACCTTTATTTGACCAGGTAGGCTAGTTGAGAACACCTTTATTTAACCAGGTAGGCTAGTTGAGAACACCTTTATTTAACCAGGTAGGCTAGTTGAGAACACCTTTATTTAACCAGGTAGGCTAGTTGAGAACACCTTTATTTAACCAGGTAGGCTAGTTGAGAACAAGTTCTCATTTACAACTGTGCCCTGGCCAAGACAAAGCGTAGCAATTCGACACATACAACAACACAGAGTTACACATGGAAAAAACAAAACATAGTCAATAATACAGTAGAACAAAAGAAAACAAAAAGTCTATATACAGTGAGTGAAATGAGGTAAAATAAGGAAATAAATAGGCCATGGTGGTGAAGTAATTACAATATAGCAATTAAACACTGGAAGGGTAGATCGGCAGAAGATGAATGTGCAGGTAGAGATACTGGAGAGCAAAGGAGCAAAATAAATAAATAAATACCAGTATGGGGATGAGGTAGGTAGATAGATCGGCTGTTTACAGATGGGCTATGTACAGGTGCAGTGATCTGTAAGCTGCTTAAAGCCAGTGAAGGAGATGTGAGTCTCCAGCTTCAGAGATTTTTGCAATTCGTTCCAGTTATGGGCAGCAGAGAACTGGAAGGAAAGACGACCAAAGGAGGAATTGGCTTTGGGGGTGACCAGTGAGATATACCTACTGGAGCGCGTGCTACGAGTGGGTGCTGCTATGGTGACCAGCGAGCTGAGATAAGGCAGGGCTGTACCTAGCAGAGACTTGTAGATAACCTGTAGCCAGTGGGTTTGGTGACGAGTATGAAGCGAGGGCCAACCAACGAGAGTGTACAAGTCGCAATGGTGGGTAGTGTATGGGGCTTTGTTGACAAAACGGATGGCACTGTGATAGACTGCATCCAGTTTGTTGAGTAGAGTGTTAGAGGCTATTTTATAGATGACATCACCAAAGTCGAAGATCGGTAGGATGGTCAGTTTTACGAGGGTATGTTTGGCAGCACGAGTGAAGGATGCTTTGTTGCGATATAGGAAGCCGATTCTAGATTTCATTTTGGATTGGTGATGCTTAATGCGAGTCTGGAAGGAGAGTTTACAGTCTAACCAGACACCTAGGTATTTGTAGTTGTCCACATATTCTAAGTCAGAGCCGTTCAGAGTAGTAATGCTGGACGTGCGGGCAGTGATCGGTTGAAGAGCATGCATTTAGTTTTACTTGCGTTTAAGAGCAGTTGGAGGCCACGGAAGGAGAGTTGCATGGCATTGAAGCTTGCCTGGAGGTTAGTTAACACAGTGTCCAAGAAGGGGCCAGAAGTATACAGAATGGTGTCGTCTGCGTAGAGGTTGATCAGAGTATCACCAGCAGCAAGAGCAACATCATTGATGTATGCAGAGAAGAGAGTCAGCCCGAGAATTGAACCCTGTGGCACACCCATGACTTCCGGCGCCAACTGAGATGGCCGCCTCGCTTCGCGTTCCTAGGAAACTATGCAGTTTTTTGTTTTTTTTACGTGTTATTTCTTACATTAGTACCCCAGGTCATCTTAGGTTTCATTACATACAGTCGAGAAGAACTACTGAATATAAGATCAGCGTCAACTCACCATCAGTACGACCAAGAATATGTTTTCCGCGACGCGGATCCTGTGTTCTGCCTTACAAACAGGACAACGGAATGGATCGCATACAGCGACCCAAGGAAACGACTCCGAAAAAGAGGGAAACGCGGCGGTGTTCTGGTCAGACTCCGAAAAAGGGCACATCGCGCACCACTTCCCAGTATTCTTCTTGCCAATGTCCAGTCTCTCGACAACAAGGTTGATGAAATCCGAGCAAGGGTGGCATTCCAGAGGGACATCAGAGACTGCAACGTTTTTTGCTTTACGGAGACATGGCTTACTGGGAAAACGCTATCCAGGGCGGTGCAGCCAACGGGTTTCTCCACGCATCGCGCCGACAGAAACAAACATCTCTCTGGTAAGAAGAGTGGCGGGGGCGTATGCCTCATGACTAACGGGACATGGTGTGATGAAGGAAACATACAGGAACTCAAATCCTTCTGTTCACCTGATTTAGAATTCCTCACAATCAAATGTAGACCGCATTATCTTCCAAGAGAATTCTCTTCGATTATAATCACAGCCGTATATATCCCCCCCAAGCAGACACATCGATGGCTCTGAACGAACTTTATTTAACTCTTTGCAAACTGGAAAACATTTATCCGGAGGCTGCATTCATTGTAGCTGGGGATTTTAACAAAGCCAATCTGAAAACAAGACTCCCTAAATTTTATCAGCATATCGATTGCGCAACCAGGGGTGGTAAAACCTTGGATCATTGTTACTCTAACTTCCGCGACGCATATAAGGCCCTGCCCCGCCCCTTTCGGAAAAGCTGACCACGACTCCATTTTGCTGATCCCTGCCTACAGGCAGAAATTAAAACAAGAGGCTCCCACGCTGAGGTCTGTCCAACGCTGGTCAGACCAAGCTGACTCTACACTCCAAGACTGCTTCCATCACGTGGACTGGGACATGTTTCGTATTGCGTCAGATGGGAATATTGCCGAATACGCTGATTCGGTGTGCGAGTTCATTAGAACGTGCGCCGAAGATGTCGTTCCCATAGCAACGATAAAAACATTCCCTAACCAGAAACCGTGGATTGATGGCAGCATTCGCGTGAAACTGAAAGCGCGAACCACTGCTTTTAATCAGGGCAAGGTGTCTGGCAACATGACTGAATACAAACAGTGCAGCTATTCCCTCCGTAAGGCTATTAAACAAGCTAAGCGTCAGTACAGAGACAAAGTGGAATCTCAATTCAATGGCTCAGACACAAGAGGCATGTGGCAGGGTCTACAGTCAATCACGGACTACAAGATGAAATCCAGCCCAGTCACGGACCAGGATGTCTTGCTCCCAGGCAGACTAAATAACTTTTTTGCCCGCTTTGAGGACAATACAGTGCCACTGACACGGCCTGCAACGGAAACATGCGGTCTCTCCTTCACTGCAGCCGAGGTGAGTAAGACATTTAAACGTGTTAACCCTCGCAAGGCTGCAGGCCCAGACGGCATCCCCAGCCGCGCCCTCAGAGCATGCGCAGACCAGCTGGCCGGTGTGTTTACGGACATATTCAATCAATCCCTATACCAGTCTGCTGTTCCCACATGCTTCAAGAGGGCCACCATTGTTCCTGTTCCCAAGAAAGCTAAGGTAACTGAGCTAAACGACTACCGCCCGTAGCACTCACTTCCGTCATCATGAAGTGCTTTGAGAGACTAGTCAAGGACCATATCACCTCCACCCTACCTGACACCCTAGACCCACTCCAATTTGCTTACCGCCCAAATAGGTCCACAGACGATGCAATCTCAACCACACTGCACACTGCCCTAACCCACCTGGACAAGAGGAATACCTATGTGAGAATGCTGTTCATCGACTACAGCTCGGCATTCAACACCATAGTACCCTCCAAGCTCGTCATCAAGCTCGAGACCCTGGGTCTCGACCCCGCCCTGTGCAACTGCGTACTGGACTTCCTGACGGGCCGCCCCAGGTGGTGAGGGTAGGCAACAACATCTCCTCCCCGCTGATCCTCAACACGGGGGCCCCACAAGGGTGCGTTCTGAGCCCTCTCCTGTACTCCCTGTTCACCCACGACTGCGTGGCCACGCACGCCTCCAACTCAATCATCAAGTTTGCGGACGACACAACAGTGGTAGGCTTGAATACCAACAACGACGAGACGGCCTACAGGGAGGAGGTGAGGGCCCTCGGAGTGTGGTGTCAGGAAAATAACCTCACACTCAACGTCAACAAAACTAAGGAGATGATTGTGGACTTCAGGAAACAGCAGAGGGAACACCCCCCTATCCACATCGATAGTCTTCCGACTAGCTTGGAAGGATGGTACCGTGCAGTACCGAAGAGCCCTTACTGCTGCTCGATCGTCCTATTTTTCTAACTTAATTGAGGAAAATAAGAACAATCCGAAATTCCTTTTTGATACTGTGGCAAAGCTAACTAAAAAGCAGCATTCCCCAAGAGAGGATGACTTGCACTTTAGCAGTGATAAATTCATGAACTTCTTTGAGGAAAAGATTATGATTATTAGAAAGCAAATTACGGACTCCTCTTTAAACCTGCGTATTCCTCCAAACCTCAGTTGTCCTGAGTCTGCACAACTCTGCCAGGACCTAGGATCAAGAGAGACGCTCAAGTGTTTTAGTACTATATCTCTTGACACAATGATGAAAATAATCATGGCCTCTAAACCTTCAAGCTGTATACTGACCCTATTCCAACTAAACTACTGAAAGAGCTGCTTCCTGTGCTTGGCCCTCCTATGTTGAACATAATAAACGGCTCTCTATCCACTGGATGTGTACCAAACTCACTAAAAGTGGCAGTAATAAAGCCTCTCTTGAAAAAGCCAAACCTTGACCCAGAAAATATAAAAACTATCGGCCTATATCGAATCTTCCATTCCTCTCAAAGATTTTAGAGAAGGCTGTTGCGCAGCAACTCACTGCCTTCCTGAAGACAAACAATGTATACGAAATGCTTCAGTCTGGTTTTAGACCCCATCATAGCACTGAGACGGCACTTGTGAAGGTGGTAAATGACATTTTGATGGCATCGGACCGAGGCTCTGCATCTGTCCTCGTGCTCCTAGACCTTAGTGCTGCTTTTGATACCATCGATCACCACATTCTTTTGGAGAGATTGGAAACCCAAATTGGTCTACACGGACATGTTCTGGCCTGGTTTAGGTCTTATCTGTCGGAAAGATATCAGTTTGTCTCTGTGAATGGTTTGTCCTCTGACAAATCAACTGTACATTTCGGTGTTCCTCAAGGTTCTGTTTTAGGACCACTATTGTTTTCACTATATATTTTACCTCTTGGGGATGTTATTCGAAAACATAATGTAAACTTTCACTGCTATGCGGATGACACACAGCTGTACATTTCAATGAAACATGGTGAAGCACCAAAATTGCCCTCGCTAGAAGCATGTGTTTCAGACATAAGGAAGTGGATGGCTGCAAACTTTCTACTATTAAACTCGGACAAAACAGAGATGCTTGTTCTAGGTCCCAAGAAACAAAGAGATCTTCTGTTGAATCTGACAATTAATCTTAATGGTTGTACAGTCGTCTCAAATAAAACTGTGAAGGACCTCGGCGTTACTCTGACCCTGATCTCTCTTTTTGAAGAACATATCAAGACCATTTCGAGGACAGCTTTTTTCCATCTACGTAACATTGCAAAAATCAGAAACTTTCTGTCCAAAAATGATGCAGAAAAATTAATCCATGCTTTTGTCACTTCTAGGTTAGACTACTGCAATGCTCTATTTTCCGGCTACCCGGATAAAGCACTAAATAAACTTCAGTTAGTGCTAAATACGGCTGCTAGAATCCTGACTAGAACCAAAAAATTTGATCATATTACTCCAGTGCTAGCCTCTCTACACTGGCTTCCTGTCAAAGCAAGGGCTGATTTCAAGGTTTTACTGCTAACCTACAAAGCATTACATGGGCTTGCTCCTACCTACCTCTCTGATTTGGTCCTGCCGCATACCTATACGTACGCTACGGTCACAAGACGCAGGCCTCCTAATTGTCCCTAGAATTTCTAAGCAAACAGCTGGAGGCAGGGCTTTCTCCTATAGAGCTCCATTTTTATGGAACGGTCTGCCTACCCATGTCAGAGACGCAAACTCGGTCTCAACCTTTAAGTCTTTACTGAAGACTCATCTCTTCAGTGGGTCATATGATTGAGTGTAGTCTGGCCCAGGAGTGGGAAGGTGAACGGAAAGGCTCTGGAGCAACGAACCGCCCTTGCTGTCTCTGCCTGGCCGGTTCCCCGTTTTCCACTGGGATTCTCTGCCTCTAACCCTGTTACGGGGCTGAGTCACTGGCTTGCTGGGGCTCTCTCGTGCCGTCCCTGGGGGGATGCGTCACCTGGGTGGGTTGATTCACTGTTGTGGTCGGCCTGTCTGGGTTCCCCCCACCCCTTGGGTTGTACCGTGTCGGAGATCTTTGTGGGCTATACTCGGCCTTGTCTCAGGATGGTAAGTTGGTGGTTGAAGATTTCCCTCTAGTGGTGTGGGGGCTGTGCTTTGGCAAAGTGGGTGGGGTTATATCCTTCCTGTTTGGCCCTGTCCGGGGGTGTCCTCGGATGGGGCCACAGTGTCTCCTGACCCTCCTGTCTCAGCCTCCAGTATTTATGCTGCAGTAGTTTATGTGTCGGGGGGCTAGGGTCAGTTTGTTTATCTGGAGTACTTCTCCTGTCCTATTCGGTGTCCTGTGTAAATCTAAGTGTGCGTTCTCTAATTCTCTCCTTCTCTCTTTCTTTCTCTCTCTCGGAGGACCTGAGCCCTAGAACCATGCCCCAGGACTACCTGACATGATGACTCCTTGCTGTCCCCAGTCCACCTGGCCATGCTGCTGCTCCAGTTTCAACTGGCCTGGGCCCTAGGACCATGTCCCAGGACTACCTGACATGAGGACTCCTTTTGCTGTCCCCAGTCCACCTGGCCATGCTCCTGCTCCAGTTTCAACTGTTCTGCCTTACTATTATTCAACCATGCTGGTCATTTATGAACATTTGAACATCTTGGCCACGTTCTGTTATAATCTCCACCTGGCACAGCCAGAAGAGGACTGGCCACCCCACATATGCTCTCTCTAATTCTCTCTTTCTTTCTCTCTCTCGGAGGACCTGAGCCCTAGGACCGTGCCCCAGGACTACCTGACATGATGGCTCCTTGCTGTCCCCAGTCCATCTGACTGTGCTGCTGCTCCAGTTTCAACTGTTCTGCCTTATTATTATTTGACCATGCTGGTCATTTATGAACATTTGAACATCTTGGTCATGTTCTGTTATAATCTCTACCCGGCACAGCCAGAAGAGGACTGGCCACCCCACATAGCCCGGTTCCTCTCTAGGTTTCTTCCTAGGTTTTGGCCTTTCTAGGGAGTTTTTCCTAGCCACCGTGCTTTTACACCTGCATTGTTTGCTGTTTGGGGTTTTAGGCTGGGTTTCTGTACAGCACTTTGAGATATCAGCTGATGTACGAAGGGCTATATAAATAAATTTGATTTGATTTGATTTGATTTGATGGAACAGTAGTGGAGAGGGTAGCTAGTTTTAAGTTCCTCGGCATACACATCACAGACAAACTGAATTGGTCCACTCACACTGACAGCGTCGTGAAGAAGGCGCAGCAGCGCCTATTCAACCTCAGGAGGCTGAAGAAATTCGGCTTGTCACCAAAAGCACTCACAAACTTCTACAGATGCACAATCGAGAGCATCCTGGCGGGCTGTATCACCGCCTGGTACGGCAACTGCTCCGCCCTCAACCGTAAGGCTCTCCAGAGGGTAGTGAGGACTGCACAACGCATCACCGGGGGCAAACTACCTGCCCTCCAGGACACCTACACCACCCGTTGTTACAGGAAGGCCATAAAGATCATCAAGGACATCAACCACCCGAACCACTGCCTGTTCACCCCGCTATCATCCAGAAGGCGAGGTCAGTACAGGTGCATCAAAGCTGGGACAGAGAGACTGAAAAACAGCTTCTATCTCAAGGCCATCAGACTGTTAAACAGCCACCACTAACACTGAGTGGCTGCTGCCAACACACTGTCATTGACACTGACCCAACTCCAGCCATTTTAATAATGGGAATTGATGGGAAATGATGTAAATATATCACTAGCCACTTTAAACAATGCTACCTTATATAATGTTACTTACCCTACATTATTCATCTCATATGCATATGTATATACTGTACTCTACATCATCGACTGCATCCTTATGTAACACATGTATCACTAGCCACTTTAACTATGCCACTTTGTTTACTTTGTCTACACACTCATCTCATATGTATATACTGTACTCGATACCATCTACTGTATGCTGCTCTGTACCATCACTCATTCATATATCCTTATGTACATGTTCCTTATCCCCTTACACTGTGTATAAGACAGTAGTTTTGGAATTGTTAGTTAGATTACTTGTTGGTTATCACTGCATTGTCGGAACTAGAAGCACAAGCATTTTGCTACACTCGCATTAACATCTGCTAACCATGTGTATGTGACAAATAAAAGTTGATTTGATTTGATTTGACTGTCAGAGGTCCGGACAACAGGCCCTCCGATTTGACACACTGAACTCTATCAGAGAAGGAGTTGGTAAACCAGTCGAGGCAATCATTTGAGAAACCAAGGCTGTCGATCCAACTCTATCCTTTTTTTTAAAACATGTTGAAAAAAATGTGAGAGCTCACATTAAGCTGTGTCTCTCTCTCTCTGAGGGGGCGTG
>NW_025749976.1:0-21467 GCF_021184085.1 Oncorhynchus gorbuscha | reverse complement strand
GTTAGCAGATGTTATTGGTCACATACACATGGTTAGCAGATGTTAATGGTCACATACACATGGTTAGCAGATGTTAATGAGAGTGTAGTGAAATGCTTGTGCTTCTAGTTCCGACCGTGCAGTAATAGAACCTAGCAACCTAAAATACGACAACAAACTAGTTCCCTCCTCGACTGCACAAAGGTTAGACGGTGTAGAAACCTATACAAGTTTTTCCTCAGGCAAAGATTAAAGATAGATGCTCATATTTTTGGGCAAGAGAAATGCATTTTCTTATAACAAAGTCCACTCCACCCCCCCTCTACCCCCTGTCTGTCAGCTCTGAACACATAATGTCCAGAATGACCCCTCCACCCCCCTCTATCCCTGTCTGTCAGCTCTGAATACATCATAACCTCCATATTCATATCAGAGTACAGAATGATCCCTCCACCCCCTCTACCCCTGTCTGACAGCTCTGAACACATAATGTCCAGAATGACCCTAATCCATCTGGCGTGTCAGATTTCAAAAAAAGCTTTACAGCAAAAGCATACCAAGTGTTTATGTTAGGACATCTTTCAGCAGACAAACATTACATACAGCTAGAAGCTCTCGCGCCGACTGAGATGGCCGCCTCGCTTCGCGTTCCTAGGAAACTATGCAGTTTTTTGTTTTTTTACGTGTTATTTCTTACATTAGTACCCCAGGTCATCTTAGGTTTCATTACATACAGTCGAGAAGAACTACTGAATATAAGATCAGCGTCAACTCACCATCAGTACGACCAAGAATATGTTTTCCGCGACGAGGATCCTGTGTTCTGCCTTACAAACAGGACAATGGAATGGATCGCATGCAGCGACCCAAGGAAACGACTCCGAAAAAGATGGAAACGCGGCGGTGTTCTGGTCAGACTCCGAAAAAGGGCACATCGCGCACCACTTCCCAGTATTCTTCTTGCCAATGTCCAGTCTCTCGACAACAAGGTTGATGAAATCCGAGCAAGGGTGGCATTCCAGAGGGACATCAGAGACTGCAACGTTCTTTTCTTTGCTTTACGGAGACATGGCTTACTGGGAAAACGCTATCCAGGGCGGTGCAGCCAACGGGTTTCTCCACGCATCGCGCCGACAGAAACAAACATCTCTCTGGTAAGAAGAGTGGCGGGGACGTATGCCTCATGACTAACGGGACATGGTGTGATGAAGGAAACATACAGGAACTCAAATCCTTCTGTTCACCTGATTTAGAATTCCTCACAATCAAATGTAGACCGCATTATCTTCCAAGAGAATTCTCTTCGATTATAATCACAGCCGTATATATCCCCCCCCAAGCAGACACATCGATGGCTCTGAACGAACTTTATTTAACTCTTTGCAAACTGGAAAACATTTATCCGGAGGCTGCATTCATTGTAGCTGAGGATTTTAACAAAGCCAATCTGAAAACAAGACTCCCTAAATTTTATCAGCATATCGATTGCGCAACCAGGGGTGGTAAAACCTTGGATCATTGTTACTCTAACTTCCATGACGCATATAAGGCCCTGCCCCGCCCCCTTTCGGAAAGCTGACCACGACTCCATTTTGCTGATCCCTGCCTACAGGCAGAAATTAAAACAAGAGGCTCCCACGCTGAGGTCTGTCCAACGCTGGTCAGACCAAGCTGACTCTACACTCCAAGACTGCTTCCATCACGTGGACTGGGACATGTTTCGTATTGCGTCAGATGGGAATATTGACGAATACGCTGATTCGGTGTGCGAGTTCATTAGAACGTGCGTCGAAGATGTCATTCCCATAGCAACGATAAAAACATTCCCTAACCAGAAACCGTGGATTGATGGCAGCATTCGCGTGAAACTGAAAGCGCGAACCACTGCTTTTAATCAGGGCAAGGTGTCTGGCAACATGACTGAATACAAACAGTGCAGCTATTCCCTCCGTAAGGCTATTAAACAAGCTAAGCGTCAGTACAGAGACAAAGTGGAATCTCAATTCAATGGCTCAGACACAAGAGGCATGTGGCAGGGTCTACAGTCAATCACGGACTACAAGATGAAATCCAGCCCAGTCACGGACCAGGATGTCTTGCTCCCAGGCAGACTAAATAACTTTTTTGCCCGCTTTGAGGACAATACAGTGCCACTGACACGGCCTGCAACGGAAACATGCGGTCTCTCCTTCACTGCAGCCGAGGTGAGTAAGACATTTAAACGTGTTAACCCTCGCAAGGCTGCAGGCCCAGACGGCATCCCCAGCCGCGCCCTCAGAGCATGCGCAGACCAGCTGGCCGGTGTGTTTACGGACATATTCAATCAATCCCTATACCAGTCTGCTGTTCCCACATGCTTCAAGAGGGCCACCATTGTTCCTGTTCCCAAGAAAGCTAAGGTAACTGAGCTAAACGACTACCGCCCGTAGCACTCACTTCCGTCATCATGAAGTGCTTTGAGAGACTAGTCAAGGACCATATCACCTCCACCCTACCTGACACCCTAGACCCACTCCAATTTGCTTACCGCCCAAATAGGTCCACAGACGATGCAATCTCAACCACACTGCACACTGCCCTAACCCACCTGGACAAGAGGAATACCTATGTGAGAATGCTGTTCATCGACTACAGCTCGGCATTCAACACCATAGTACCCTCCAAGCTCGTCATCAAGCTCGAGACCCTGGGTCTCGACCCGCCCTGTGCAACTGGGTACTGGACTTCCTGACGGGCCGCCCCCAGGTGGTGAGGGTAGGCAACAACATCTCCTCCCCGCTGATCCTCAACACGGGGGGCCCCACAAGGGTGCGTTCTGAGCCCTCTCCTGTACTCCCTGTTCACCCACGACTGCGTGGCCACACGCCTCCAACTCAATCATCAAGTTTGCGGACGACACAACAGTGGTAGGCTTGATTACCAACAACGACGAGACGGCCTACAGGGAGGAGGTGAGGGCCCTCGGAGTGTGGTGTCAGGAAAATAACCTCACACTCAACATCAACAAAACTAAGGAGATGATTGTGGACTTCAGGAAACAGCAGAGGGAACACCCCCTATCCACATCGATGGAACAGTAGTGGAGAGGGTAGCTATTTTTAAGTTCCTCGGCATACACATCACAGACAAACTGAATTGGTCCACTCACACTGACAGCGTCGTGAAGAAGCGCAGCAGCGCCTATTCAACCTCAGGAGGCTGAAGAAATTCGGCTTGTCACCAAAAGCACTCACAAACTTCTACAGATGCACAATCGAGAGCATCCTGGCGGGCTGTATCACCGCCTGGTACGGCAACTGCTCCGCCCTCAACCGTAAGGCTCTCCAGAGGGTAGTGAGGACTGCACAACGCATCACCGGGGCAAACTACCTGCCCTCCAGGACACCTCACCACCCGTTGTTACAGGAAGGCCATAAAGAGCATCAAGGACATCAACCACCCGAACCACTGCCTGTTCACCCCGCTATCATCCAGAAGGCGAGGTCAGTACAGGTGCATCAAAGCTGGGACCGAGAGACTGAAAAACAGCTTCTATCTCAAGGCCATCAGACTGTTAAACAGCCACCACTAACACTGAGTGGCTGCTGCCAACACACTGTCATTGACACTGACCCAACTCCAGCCATTTTAATAATGGGAATTGATGGGAAATGATGTAAATATATCACTGTACTTTAAACAATGCTACCTTATATAATGTTACTTACCCTACATTATTCATCTCATATGCATATGTATATACTGTACTCTACATCATCGACTGCATCCTTATGTAACACATGTATCACTAGCCACTTTAACTATGCCACTTTGTTTACTTTGTCTACACACTCATCTCATATGTATATACTGTACTCGATACCATCTACTGTATGCTGCTCTGTACCATCACTCATTCATATATCCTTATGTACATGTTCCTTATCCCCTTACACTGTGTATAAGACAGTAGTTTTGGAATTGTTAGTTAGATTACTTGTTGGTTATCACTGCATTGTCGGAACTAGAAGCACAAGCATTTCGCTACACTCGCATTTAACATCTGCTAACCATGTGTATGTGACAAATAAGATTTGATTTGATTTGATTTGATTTGATTTGAAGCAAAGTACATTGGTCACGAAAGTCAGAAAAGCAATAAAATGAATTGCTTACCTTTGATGATGTTCAGATGTTTGCACTCACAAGAAAAATATCAAGGGGGTGAATAAGCCACTGTATACTCCTCAATGCCATTTAATTCCCATAACATCTTCTAGTCTAAACATTTCCGTAGCATCTGCGTCATCTGACCACATTTTTTTCCACTCATGTCATGAAAATATATTTGACAAAAATCTATTTTTTATCAACCAAAAAATGTATAGCGCTTTTATTGAGAAATGTAATCTAGCAGAGGTAAATGGCTAATATTAATCATGTATGCTGTATACATTGCTTGTAATTGACATGTCAACATCTAATTATTAAATATGAACTGTGTGTGTAAATTGTTATGGATGTATTATTTTTTTAAATCACTAATGTTGTGGGTCCATCAGACACATGAACATTGGGTGAATTACAAAAACATGAACACCACACTAGTTAGTGAGTTAGTGGGATGCTTTTCCCGGTGGTTTATTTTCATGCCAGCCAAGCGGCTATACTCCTGTTGTAAATATAAGCAATGTGCTTAATATTAGGAAAGTTGATAAATAAATATAGTAGGCCTAGCCTATAGAAAGCTGATGGGATCCTCCTCTTTTTAAAAGAGGCCATCACTCTTTTTCTCACACAATTGCATAGCCCAAAGAAATGTTGCGCAACCTGATCTCAAGGGCTCATATGAAGTGTGATTAGATTTTCAAATATATTTGCATTGACAGAGTGATTAGAGGGACAATAGAGTGCTGAGTACCAGGCAGTTAGCAAGTTGGTTAGGCTAATAATGATCATCAGCAGCATCAGAGCTTGGAGAAGCCTAATTACCGTGACTAAATGGTCATGTGGAATTTGACTGCCTTCATGACTGGTGACTGCCAGTGTGGCGGTAATACGTTCACCGCAACAACCCTAGTGAAGAGGAGGGTGGCTGCAGGCCCTGTCTGATGATGAATATTGATATAGGTGGTATGGCTATAAGATTGTATAGAACCGCACCATTTGTGATCAACTGGCTCATATCGGTCTTATGTAGCAACATTTGAAAATCACCTTCGAATAATTTAGTACTACTGGAGAGCCCTTCTTTGTCTCCACCCATTCAGCATCATTCACACCCTCTTTAGCCTTAGACCACACCCATTCAGCATGGTTCACACCCTCTTTAGCCTTAGACCACACCCATTCAGCATGGTTCACACCCTCTTTAGCCTTAGATCACACCCATTCAGCATGGTTCACACCCTCTTTAGCCTTAGACCACACCCATTCAGCATGGTTCACACCCTCTTTAGCCTTAGACCACACCCATTCAGCATAGTTCACACCCTCTTTAGCCTTAGACCACACCCATCTCTTTAAGGGTTGTTTCGAATGGACTAACAGCAGTCAAGCACCCAAGCTAACTTGCCAGCTCCTTCCAGACACAAATGAGAGAACAGCTCACTGAACATTACTTGCCATAGTAGAGTTTGTTAGGCTGTTATGTTATCCAGAGCTTTGGTGACTCTGCATCTGTGCTGTCAGCTGAGCGTTCATAAATGAATCAGTTTGTCTGCACTATGGCACTACTCGGACGAGAGTCTTTTGTAAAGACATGTATCTCGCTAAACAATGATCCATAATCCTAACTCGTGATTTTACTACCCACCCGTAGCACGCGCTCCAGCATGTATATTTCACTCGTTATCCCCAAAGCCTACACAGGATGCCTTTCCTTCCAGTTCTCTGCTGCCAACAACTGGAACAAATTGCAAAAAAAAACACTGAAGTTGGAGACTTCTATCACCCTCACTAACATCAAGCATCAGCTGTCAGAGCAGCTTACCGATCGCTACAGCTGTACACAGCCCATCTGTAAATAGCCAATCATCTACCTCATCCCCAAATCTTTTTCACTTTATATGTTATTTTGCACAGCAGTATATCTACTTGCACATGTAAATTACTAAATTGTAATTACTTCGCCACTATGGCCTATTTATTGCCTTACCTCCTTACTTCATTTGCACACACAGTATACAGATTTTTCAATTGCGTTATTGAACGTTTGTTTATCCCATGTGTAACTCTGTGTTGTTGTTTGTGTCGAACTGCTTTGCTTTATCTTGTCCAGGTCGCAGTTGTAAATGAGAACTTGTTCTCAACTGGCTTACCTGGTTTAATAAAGGTGAAATAAAAAATACATAAAACAATTATATTGAAATGAACACTGGCTAGCTAGTTAAACAATGAACCATAATCCCAACTAATGACGTTACTACCCTGCATGAATATGTAGGTAGCTAACCAACCACATTCAATGTTAGCTAGCTAACATTAGACTATAACTATTCAAGCAGATGTCTACGAAGATACGAAGAATAAGATCATACATGTAACATTTGCTAGCGAGCCAGCCAGTTAACGTTAGCTAGCTAACAGTACACTTTAACTTGAAATGAAACCACTTAAATTTAGAAACGTGTAATATCTGAAAATGTAGCTAGCTAACGCTAGACTATCTTACCCGTATACCACATGGATGGACACAACTCCTGTCGGATGCCATGGTTGCCCTTAGTTTGAAGATGTAATCCAAAGACAGGCGATTTCTCCATCTCCTTAGCTATCACACTCAATTTTCACTGATTTGTAAACTGAGAAAGTGGAGAGCATACACATAATACTAGCTAACTAACACAGCCAGCTAATACTAGCTAACTAACACAGCCAGCTAATACTAGCTAACTAACACAGCCAGCTAATACTAGCTAACTAACACAGCCAGCTAATACTAGCTAACTAACACAGCCAGCTAATACTAGCTAACTAACACAGCCAGCTAATACTAGCTAACTAACACAGCCAGCTAATACTAGCTAACTAACACAGCCAGCTAATACTAGCTAAGCTAACACTTTAGCTCGATATTAGGTTTACGCAGTTTACTCGAAATAAGCTGGTAATTCAACCATTTTATTCTTATTTACAGATGACAAGTTTGTTATTAAGGTACATGAAATTGCACATGTTCGAGAAGGCATTTCTGCAAAAAAAAAAATGTTTTTACTTTCAAATGGCTCTCCTGTGAAGTAGCGACCCGCGATATATGTCTAGTTTCCTGAAACTGTTCACATTTTGGCACCAGAGGGCCAAAATCAGCAGCCAATGTCAATATGGGGAAATCTCAGAGTAATCAATGAGTGAATATTATAAACTGACTTACTTTGGTTGCCATCTTGCACCAGCAGAAACTATACATGATATGAAAACCGAGGTGGTATTCAGTTTGTTGAATTCACATTTGAACTAAAAGCACTGGGTGAGCAGGCCACATTGGGTTACTCTTTTGAGCTAACAATAACAGATCTGATGACCAGGTGGCGAATCGCATCTCTGCATGTCTGGCAGACATATCAGTGTGGATGACGGATCACCACCTCAAGCTGAACCTCGGCAAGACGGAGCTGCTCTTCCTCCCGGGGAAGGACTGCCCGTTCCATGATCTCGCCATCACGGTTGACAACTCCATTGTGTCCTCCTCCCAGAGCGCCAAGAACCTTGGCGTGATCCTGGACAACACCCTGTCGTTCTCAACTAACATCAAGGCGGTGGCCCGTTCCTGTAGGTTCATGCTCTACAACATCCACAGAGTACGACCCTGCCTCACACAGGAAGCGGCGCAGGTCCTAATCCAGGCACTTGTCATCTCCCGTCTGGATTACTGCAACTCGCTGTTGGCTGGGCTCCTGCCTGTGCCATTAAACCCCTTCAACTCATCCAGAACGCCGCAGCCCGTCTGGTGTTCAACCTTCCCAAGTTCTCTCACGTCACCCCGCTCCTCCATTCTCTCCACTGGCTTCCAGTTGAAGCTCGCATCCGCTACAAGACCATGGTGCTTGCCTACGGAGCTGTGAGGGGAACGGCACCTCAGTACCTCCAGGCTCTGATCAGGCCCTACACCCAAACAAGGGCACTGCGTTCATCCACCTCTGGCCTGCTCGCCTCCCTACCACTGAGGAAGTACAGCTCCCGCTCAGCCCAGTCAAAACTGTTCGCTGCCCTGGCCCCCCAATGGTGGAACAAACTCCCTCACGACGCCAGGACAGCGGAGTCAATCACCACCTTCCGGAGACACCTGAAACCCCACCTCTTTAAGGAATACCTAGGATAGGTTAAGTAATCCCTCTCACCCCACCCCCCCTAAGTTTTAGATGCACTATTGTTAAGTGACTGTCCCACTGGATGTCATAAGGTGAATGCACCAATTTGTAAGTCGCTCTGGATAAGAGCGTCTGCTAAATGACTTAAATGTAATGTAAATGTAAATGT
This sequence comes from Oncorhynchus gorbuscha, assembly GCF_021184085.1. NCBI lineage: Eukaryota > Metazoa > Chordata > Actinopteri > Salmoniformes > Salmonidae > Oncorhynchus > Oncorhynchus gorbuscha. The sequence goes on along the minus strand of NW_025749976.1, from coordinate 13,031 downwards.
AAATATAAGAGTGGAGTTCAAATTAATTGGTACAAGATTACAACTGAAAACAGCCCGGCCAGTATAGACAAATGTATGACGATAACGCTTAGACCTTATGGGAGGTATTACCTTAACAGGACTTGGTCTGATGATGTAGTCATTCAAAAACGACTTAAGCACATTTTTACTCCTGAACTTATTTAGGTACTTGCCATTACAAAGGGGTTGAATACTTATTGACTGAAGACTTATACAGAAGAATAGGGACCACAGGGTCCACGCAGCCGTCATACCGCTCAGGAAAGAGACGCGTTCTGTCTCCTAGAGATGAATGTACGTTGGTGCGAAAAGTGCAAATCAATCCCAGAACAGCAAAGGACCTTGTGAAGATGCTGGAGGAAACAGGTACAAAAGTTCATCATAACGAGGAGACCAGGGCGCAGCTTTTCTTTATTAAACGAAGAACACTCAAACGTGACACTATGCTAAACCGAGTGCTGACATGCAACTACACATAGACAATTACCCACAAAACCAACATGGAAATGGCAACCTAAACAGGATCCCCAATCAGAGACAACGATAAACAGCTGCCTCTGATCGGGAACCAATTCAGGACACCAAAGACCTACATTTACCTAGACCATAGATATACAAAAACCCCTAGACAGGACAAAAAACACACATCCCACCCTTGTCACACCCTGACCTAACCAAAATAATAAAGAAAACATAAATAACTAAGGTCAGGGCGTGACACACTCGCTTAACCTGGAAGCACCAATGAGGAAACACCGTTCAACTAACGTCCAGTCAGTTTACAGCTTATTTCGCCATGGCTCAGGTGATTTGTCACTTCAAACCCAAATATATATTTTCTCTTTTTACTTTGACTTAAACTTAAATTGTTGTGCAATATCATAGGTTCATAGGTTCATAGGTTCATAGGTTCATAGGATCATAGGTTCATAGGTTCATAGGTTCATAGGTTCATAGGTTCATAGGTTCATAGGATCATAGGTTCATAGGTTCATAGGTTCATAGGTTCATAGGTTCATGGGTTCATAGGATCATAGGTTCATAGGTTCATAGGATCATAGGATCATAGGTTCATAGGTTCATAGGATCATAGGTTCATAGGTTCATAGGTTCATAGGTTCATAGGATCATGGGTTCATAGGTTCATAGGATCATAGGTTCATAGGTTCATAGGTTCATAGGTTCATAGTTTCATAGGATCATAGGTTCATAGGTTCATAGTTTCATAGGATCATAGGATCATAGGTTCATAGGTTCATAGGTTCGCTCTGGCAACCGTCTTTCAGGAAAAGAGGAATTCTGTGTGGGTGTTTGAACCATCAGTCCAGTCGAACCATTTAGTCCCCATACTGTTTTTATTTTATTTACTTTTCTGCTCTTTTGCACACCAGTATCTCTACCTGCACATGACCATCTGATCATTTATCACTCCAGTGTTAATCTGCTAAATTGTAATTATTCGCCTACCTCCTCATGCCTTTTGCACACAATGTACTGTATATAGATTTTTAACTATGCTATTGACTTGTTAATTGTTTACTCCATGTGTAACTCTGTGTTGTTGTTTACTCCATGTGTAACTCTATGTTGTTGTTTACTCCATGTGTAACTCTGTGTTGTTGTTTACTCCATGTGTAACTCTGTGTTGTTGTCTGTTCACACTGCTATGCTTTATCTTGGCCAGGTCGCAGTTGTAAACTTGTTCTCAACTAGCATACCTATTTTTGGCTGTCCCCATAGGAGAACCCTTTAGGGTTCCAAGGAGAACCCTTCAGTGTTCCAGGGAGAACCATTTAGGGTTCCAGGGATAACCCTTCTTTTTTCCAGATAGCACCCTTTTGCTGCTTCTGCTTTCTCTCTATCTCACTGCATTCTCTCTATCTCACTGCATTCTCTCTATCTCTCTGTATTCTCTCTATCTCTCTGTATTCTCTCTATCTCTCTGTATTCTCTCTATCTCTCTGTATTCTCTCTATCTCTCTGTATTCTCTCTCTCTGTATTCTCTCTATCTCTGCATTATCTCTCTCTATCTCTTTGCATTCTCTCTATCTCTGCATGATCTCTCTCTATCTCTCTGCATTCTCTCTATCTCTCTGTATTCTCTCTATCTCTCTGTATTCTCTCTATCTCTCTGTATTCTCTCTATCTCTCTGTATTCTCTCTATCTCTCTGTATTCTCTCTATCTCTCTGTATTCTCTCTATCTCTCTGTATTCTCTCTATCTCTCTGTATTCTCTCTCTCTGTATTCTCTCTATCTCTGCATTATCTCTCTCTATCTCTTTGCATTCTCTCTATCTCTGCATTATCTCTCTCTATCTCTGCATTCTATCTATCTCTCTGCATTCTCTCTCTCTATCTCTCTGCATCTCTTTGCATTCTCTCTATCTCTGCATTATCTCTCTCTATCTCTCTGCATTCTCTCTATCTCTGCATTATCTCTCTCTATCTCTCTGCATTCTCTCTCTCTATCTCTCTGCATTCTCTCTCTATCTCTCTGCATTCTCTCTCTATCTCTTTGCATTCTCTCTATCTCTGCATTCTCTCTCTCTATCTCTCTGCATTCTCTCTATCTCTCTGATTTGTCTCTCTATCTCTCTCCTCTCTCACCTTTCTCCTACACTCTCCTCTCTCTCTCCTTTCTCTTGCTCTCTCCTCGCTCCTTTCTTCTTCTGTGGCTCTCCTCTTGAACAGGTGGAACAGTAAACCATCCCGGATGGTGTTTCTCTCTCAGGAGGGATTATAGTCAGTCATCTATAATGACTGTGTAATAATTAATGGGATTAGCAGATTACACAGGCAACTTTCCAATCTCTCTGTGTCTAATCTCAGCCAGAGGCTAGACCTCCCTGCTGCTATCTATTAAGACACTAGATTCCATGTATGCCTCTAGAATATTTCTGACAGCAATAGTTAGTCTCTGGGTTATCTTTGGGTTAAGATTGTTTTACAATTTCTAGTTTACAGATAAGGTATATCAGTGGAGGCTCCTCAGAAGAGGAAGGGGAGAACCATCCTCCTCAGTGAAAAAAGTAAATACATGTATATATATTGAAACATTTAAAAAAGTTATAATTTTTAGATAAAACGACACTAAATATATTAAAATGTCACCAAATAATTGATTAAAATACACTGTTTTGCGAAGGAGGTCTACAGTAACTTCAACAGCACTGTCTGCGGTAGCACCACGGTGCAGCCGGAGGACAGTTAGCTTCCGTCCTCCTCTGGCTACATTGACTTCAATACAAAACCTAGGAGGCTCGTAGGCCTCACTGCCTTCCATAGACATACATGGTAATTATGACCACTTCCAGAGGACTTCCAGTTTTTGCAGTATAAACTGACATGTTGTCCATCCAATCATAGAATTAGGATCAGAGAATGAACCTGGTGTGTTGTATTGGGATTGCGTCAAAGTGCATTATGAGGGTTCTATGTGTTGAGAAGCTTGGTGACACTGATGGATGGAGATTGAAGAGAAATTAGCATTCTTTGCATATCATTCAATTCAAATACATTTTTTCAAATTACAGGAGACAGAGGAAGTATATTATCAACTGTTTTCTTTATTTTGGAACTTTACTTTTGTGTCCAGTTTGTTTATTTAAATGTGGCTTGCTAACTTCCGTAGCAAGTAACAGTAGCTAGCTAGCAGCTTGAGCGTGCAGTTTTCTCCACCAGAATGGCCAATGCTGCCGAAAATGTTGTGGTTATTTTGTTTAATTTCTCCCTGTATTTCTGGCCTTTCCTGCTTTTTGGAAAGTCTGAGTCTTGGGGGAAAGGGGGTACTGTGACCTGAAGAACATTGATCGTTCAGCTCAACAGCTAAACAAAGCAGGGAGAATATAAATGCCCACGTCTTCTGGGAAAAAGCTGCATGGAATGGATGGTCTGCGTATTCAAACTGCACAACGCAACAAGAAAGTAAGAGGAAACAGGGGCTTCTTAATTAACACCACTGCATTTTCGGGGCAAGAATGATCCTTTTGAGGACCCGACGAGAAGGAACGTTTCACTAACAATGGCAACTACAAGGAGCTACATAGCACGTTATGATACGTTACTTGCTGAGATACAGCAGTTCTACTGTATAGAGTTCTACTGTCTTCTCTGGGATGTGGAAATCAATACAGCATGTTCTACTGTCTTCTCTGGGATGTGGAAATCAATACAGCATGTTCTACTGTCTTCTCTGGGATGTGAGAATCAATACAGCATGTTCTACTGTCTTCTCTGGGATGTGGAAATCAATACAGCATGTTCTACTGTCTTCTCTGGGATGTAGGAATCAATACAGCATGTTCTACTGTCTTCTCTGGGATGTGGAAATCAATACAGCATGTTCTACTGTCTTCTCTGGGATGTGGAAATCAATACAGCATGTTCTATTGTCTTCTCTGGGATGTGGAAATCAATACAGCATGTTCTACTGTCTTCTCTGGGATGTGGGAATCAATACAGCATGTTCTACTGTCTTCTCTGGGATGTGGGAATCAATACAGCATGTTCTACTGTCTTCTCTGGGATGTGGAAATCAATACAGCATGTTATACTGTCTTCTCTGGGATGTTGATAGTTTCCATCGCATCATCCATTAAAAGTGAGATTAAAAGAGAGGTGGACGCAACGTTGTTTTTCGCATGGTAAATGGATGAAACCACAGACATCTCACAGTTATCAGTTATTATCAGGTACAGTATGTGGATGATCAGGGTTTTATTCAGGAACGTTTCTTGGGCAACTTTGATGTGTCAAGTGAGCGAGATGCACAGTCTGTGTTTGACTTTGTGAAATTCTGAGATGTCTGACTTTAACGTCACGGAGAATCTTGTTCTCTATGTTCCCTAACCTATGATGCTGCTGCTGTAATGTTATCTGACTGTAATGGCCTGCAGTCAAACATAAGAGAAGTAGCTCCGAGAGCCACTTTAGTGCGTTGCTATTCCCACGACTCAATTTAGTTCTGAGTCAGAGCATTAAGTTCATTCGCAAAGTTTTCTTTGTGAAGCTGGGCGGCTTCACACTCACTTTTTTTTTGCAAGTCAACCAAGAGGGTGATGTTGCTTGATCAGGCTGGATGTTTACCAAGAGGGTGATGTTGCTTGATCAGGCTGGATGTTTACCAAGAGGGTTATGTTGCTTGATCAGGCTGGATGTTCACCAAGAGGGTTATGTTGCTTGATCAGGCTGGATGTTCACCAAGAGGGTGATGTTGCTTGATCAGGCTGGATGTTCACCAAGAGGGTGATGTTGCTTGATCAGGCTGCATGTTCACCAAGAGGGTGATGTTGCTTGATCAGGCTGGATGTTCAAGTTCGAATTTCACTTTTTTCACAAATGTCAATTGTCAACACTGTGGCAAAAAAACCTGTGTGAGCAACTGAAGGACACCTTCACCCATATTCACCCATTCCCTCTTTTAAAGCACTTTGAGATATCAGCTGATGTAAGAGGGGCTTTATAAATACATGTGATCTATACCCTACCACGGATGGGGATAACTGTGTCATGTACAAATGGGTTCAAAGCAAAACTGGAACATTTTTGATTACATTTTTTTTTACTTCTAACTTTTGAAGAGATATTTGCTCACGCATCGTAGATGTTGTGTTTGACAGCAGATGGACGTAGTGCAAGAGAACAATAGAGAATCTCACAAGCAGAATGGAGGAGCACAAGTCTCATGTAGCATTCAGTGCCCTATAAGACAAGGCAGCAAGCATGGCGGAGGATCCAGAGATCAGGCACAGGAGGAAGTGTCGGCAGGGCACTCAGGATGTAAGGCACACCTACAAGGCACTGTATGACTCAATTCATGATAACACCATGTCTCAGATTGCACAGCGGTACAAAAGCCTGGACAGCATGAGATTCCTGTTCGATGGACATTTCCAGAAGATGCTTCGACGAGCCTATTGAAGACCTTGTGGCAATTTATTTGATACTGTGATGAGGAGATTCAAGGGAACATTGCAAAGTAGTGACACACAATCCTGCACTATAAGAGTAGTGGACTTGATGAAGGGATGCCTGAGCTGTACAGGCTCATGTACAGAATCCATGGGGTTGTGTAGTATAGGCTATAGTGACTCTAGTGTTGGTAGACTGGACCAGAGTAGCATGGGGTTGTGTAGTATAGACTATAGTGGTTTATACAACACATACAGAACTTAATAGGCTCTTGTGATTATTTGACAGAACTATAAATAGCTTTTTTAAATTTTTTACCTTTATTTAACCAGGCAAGTCAGTTAAGAACAAATTTTTATTTTCAATGACGGCCTGGGAACAGTGGGTTAACTGCCTGTTCAGGGGCAGAACGACAGATTTGTACCTTGTCAGCTCGGGGGTTTGAACTTGCAACCTTCCGGTTACTAATATATGCCATTTAGCAGACGCTTTTATCCAAAGCGACTTACAGTCATGTGTGCATACATTCTACGTATGGGTGGTCCCGGGGATCGAACCCACTACCCTGGCGTTACAAGCGCCATGCTCTACCAACTGAGCTACAGGTTACTAGTCCAACACTCTAACCACTAGGCTACCAGCTGGTTACTAGTCCAACGCTCTAACCACTAGGCTACCCTCCTCCACACAATACACCCATTATATATAAGACTGCTGAACATTGAATCAATTGGCCATCGGACTATTTACATTGACATTATCTATACATAGTCACTACCTACATGTACTCTCTGTTTATTATCTATACATAGTCACTACACCCCTACCTACATGTACTCTCTGTTTATTATCTATACATAGTCACTACCTACATGTACTCTCTGTTTATTATCTATACATAGTAACTACACCCCTACCTACATGTACTCTCTGTTTATTATCTATACATAGTCACTACCTACATGTACTCTCTGTTTATTATCTATACATAGTAACTACACCCCTACCTACATGTACTCTCTGTTTATTATCTATACATAGTAACTACCTACATGTACTCTCTGTTTATTATCTATACATAGTAACTAACTACATATACTCTCTGTTTATTATCTATACATAGTCACTACACCCCTACCTACATGTACTCTCTGTTTATTATCTATACATAGTCACTACACCCCTACCTACATATACTCTCTGTTTATTATCTATACATAGTCACTACCTACATGTACTCTCTGTTTATTATCTATACATAGTCACTACACCCCTACCTACATGTACTCTCTGTTTATTATCTATACATAGTAACTACACCCCTACCTACATGTACTCTCTGTTTATTATCTATACATAGTCACTACACCCCTACCTACATATACTCTCTGTTTATTATCTATACATAGTCACTACCTACATGTACTCTCTGTTTATTATCTATACATAGTCACTACCTACATGTACTCTCTGTTTATTATCTATACATAGTAACTACCTACATGTACTCTCTGTTTATTATCTATACATAGTCACTACACCCCTACCTACATGTACTCTCTGTTTATTATCTATACATAGTCACTACCTACATGTACTCTCTGTTTATTATCTATACATAGTCACTACACCCCTACCTACATGTACTCTCTGTTTATTATCTATACATAGTCACTACCTACATGTACTCTCTGTTTATTATCTATCCATAGTCACTACACCCCTACCTACATGTACTCTCTGTTTATTATCTATACATAGTCACTACCTACATGTACTCTCTGTTTATTATCTATACATAGTAACTACCTACATATACTCTCTGTTTATTATCTATACATAGTCACTACCTACATATACTCTCTGTTTATTATCTATACATAGTAACTACCTACATATACTCTGTTTATTATCTATACATAGTCACTACCTACATGTACTCTCTGTTTATTATCTATACATAGTCACTACACCCCTACCTACATGTACTCTGTTTATTATCTATACATAGTCACTACCTACATATACTCTCTGTTTATTATCTATACATAGTAACTACCTACATGTACTCTCTGTTTATTATCTATACATAGTAACTACACCCCTACCTACATATACTCTCTGTTTATTATCTATACATAGTCACTACCTACATGTACTCTCTGTTTATTATCTATACATAGTCACTACCTACATATACTCTCTGTTTATTATCTATACATAGTAACTACCTACATGTACTCTCTGTTTATTATCTATACATAGTCACTACCTACATATACTCTCTGTTTATTATCTATACATAGTAACTACCTACATGTACTCTCTGTTTATTATCTATACATAGTAACTAACTACATATACTCTCTGTTTATTATCTATACATAGTCACTACACCCCTACCTACATGTACTCTCTGTTTATTATCTATACATAGTCACTACACCCCTACCTACATATACTCTCTGTTTATTATCTATACATAGTCACTACCTACATGTACTCTCTGTTTATTATCTATACATAGTAACTACACCCCTACCTACATGTACTCTCTGTTTATTATCTATACATAGTCACTACACCCCTACCTACATGTACTCTCTGTTTATTATCTATACATAGTAACTACACCCCTACCTACATGTACTCTCTGTTTATTATCTATACATAGTCACTACACCCCTACCTACATGTACTCTCTGTTTATTATCTATACATAGTCACTACCTACATGTACTCTCTGTTTATTATCTATACATAGTCACTACCTACATGTACTCTCTGTTTATTATCTATACATAGTAACTACCTACATGTACTCTCTGTTTATTATCTATACATAGTCACTACACCCCTACCTACATGTACTCTCTGTTTATTATCTATACATAGTCACTACCTACATGTACTCTCTGTTTATTATCTATACATAGTCACTACACCCCTACCTACATGTACTCTCTGTTTATTATCTATACATAGTCACTACCTACATGTACTCTCTGTTTATTATCTATCCATAGTCACTACACCCCTACCTACATGTACTCTCTGTTTATTATCTATACATAGTCACTACCTACATGTACTCTCTGTTTATTATCTATACATAGTAACTACCTACATATACTCTCTGTTTATTATCTATACATAGTCACTACCTACATATACTCTCTGTTTATTATCTATACATAGTAACTACCTACATATACTCTCTGTTTATTATCTATACATAGTCACTACCTACATGTACTCTCTGTTTATTATCTATACATAGTCACTACACCCCTACCTACATGTACTCTCTGTTTATTATCTATACATAGTCACTACCTACATATACTCTCTGTTTATTATCTATACATAGTAACTACCTACATGTACTCTCTGTTTATTATCTATACATAGTAACTACACCCCTACCTACATATACTCTCTGTTTATTATCTATACATAGTCACTACCTACATGTACTCTCTGTTTATTATCTATACATAGTCACTACCTACATGTACTCTCTGTTTATTATCTATACATAGTCACTACCTACATATACTCTCTGTTTATTATCTATACATAGTAACTACCTACATGTACTCTCTGTTTATTATCTATACATAGTCACTACCTACATATACTCTCTGTTTATTATCTATACATAGTAACTACCTACATGTACTCTCTGTTTATTATCTATACATAGTAACTACACCCCTACCTACATATACTCTCTGTTTATTATCTATACATAGTCACTACCTACATGTACTCTCTGTTTATTATCTATACATAGTCACTACCTACATGTACTCTCTGTTTATTATCTATACATAGTCACTACCTACATATACTCTCTGTTTATTATCTATACATAGTAACTACCTACATGTACTCTCTGTTTATTATCTATACATAGTCACTACCTACATGTACTCTCTGTTTATTATCTATACATAGTCACTACCTACATATACTCTCTGTTTATTATCTATACATAGTAACTACCTACATGTACTCTCTGTTTATTATCTATACATAGTCACTACCTACATATACTCTCTGTTTATTATCTATACATAGTCACTACCTACATGTACTCTCTGTTTATTATCTATACATAGTCACTACCTACATGTACTCTCTGTTTATTATCTATACATAGTCACTACCTACATGTACTCTCTGTTTATTATCTATACATAGTCACTACACCCCTACCTACATGTACTCTCTGTTTATTATCTATACATAGTAACTACCTACATGTACTCTCTGTTTATTATCTATACATAGTCACTACCTACATGTACTCTCTGTTTATTATCTATACATAGTCACTACCTACATGTACTCTCTGTTTATTATCTATGCATAGTCACTACACCCCTACCTACATGTACTCTCTGTTTATTATCTATACATAGTCACTACCTACATGTACTCTCTGTTTATTATCTATACATAGTCACTACCTACATGTACTCTCTGTTTATTATCTATACATAGTCACTACCTACATGTACTCTCTGTTTATTATCTATACATAGTAACTTCACCCCTACCTACATGTACTCTCTGTTTATTATCTATACATAGTCCCTACCTACATGTACTCTCTGTTTATTATCTATACATAGTCACTACCTACATGTACTCTCTGTTTATTATCTATACATAGTCACTACCTACATGTACAGATTACCTCAACAACCTGTACCCCTCCACACTGACTCGGTACCGGTACCCCCCTGTATATAGCCTTGTTATTGTTATGTTATTGTGTTATTTTCTTAACTCTTCTTGAACTGCACTGTTGGTTAAGGGCTTGTACGTAAGCATTTCAAGGTAAAGTCTACACGTGTTGTATTTGGCGCCTGTGACAAATATCGTTTGAGTTGATTTGATATATATATTAAAGGACTTTGTTGGCCTAAAGAGACGCATTGAGGTGATTGTCACAGAGAACAATGGCACAACTCCCTCAACACTACAAAACAGAAAGAAAGGAAAAGCAATGTAAATTAAAAAGAGTGGGAGAGGAGAGGGAGGAGTAGAAAAGAGAGAGGAAGGAGAGGGAGAGGGAGGTGTAGAAAAGAGAGAGGAAGGAGAGGGAGAGGGAGGTGTAGAAAAGAGAGAGGAAGGAGAGGGAGAGGGAGGTGTAGAAAAGAGAGAGGGAAGGAGAGGGAGAGGGAGGTGTAGAAAAGAGAGAGGGAAGGAGAGGGAGGAGTAGAAAAGAGAGAGGAAGGAGAGGGAGAGGGAGGTGTAGAAAAGAGAGAGGAAGGAGAGGGAGAGGGAGGTGTAGAAAAGAGAGAGGAAGGAGAGGGAGAGGGAGGTGTAGAAAAGAGAGAGGAAGGAGAGGGAGAGGGAGGTGTAGAAAAGAGAGAGGAAGGAGAGGGAGAGGGAGGTGTAGAAAAGAGAGAGGGAAGGAGAGGGAGAGGGAGGTGTAGAAAAGAGAGAGGAAGGAGAGGGAGAGGGAGGTGTAGAAAAGAGAGAGGGAAGGAGAGGGAGAGGGAGGTGTAGAAAAGAGAGAGGGAAGGAGAGGGATGAGTAGAAAAGAGAGAGGAAGGAGAGGGAGAGGGAGGTGTAGAAAAGAGAGAGGAAGGAGAGGGAGAGGGAGGTGTAGAAAAGAGAGAGGAAGGAGAGGGAGAGGGAGGTGTAGAAAAGAGAGAGGAAGGAGAGGGAGAGGGAGGTGTAGAAAAGAGAGAGGAAGGAGAGGGAGAGGGAGGTGTAGAAAAGAGAGAGGGAAGGAGAGGGAGGAGTAGAAAAGAGAGAGGAAGGAGAGGGAGGAGGAGAAAAGAGAGGGGAAGGAGAGGGAGAGGGAGGTGTAGAAAAGAGAGAGGAAGGAGAGGGAGAGGGAGGTGTAGAAAAGAGAGAGGAAGGAGAGGGAGAGGGAGGAGTAGAAAAGAGAGAGGAAGGAGAGGGAGAGGGAGGTGTAGAAAAGAGAGAGGGAAGGAGAGGGAGGAGTAGAAAAGAGAGAGGAAGGAGAGGGAGGAGGAGAAAAGAGAGAGGAAGGAGAGGGAGAGGGAGGTGTAGAAAAGAGAGAGGGAAGGAGAGGGAGGAGTAGAAAAGAGAGAGGAAGGAGAGGGAGAGGGAGGTGTAGAAAAGAGAGAGGAAGGAGAGGGAGAGGGAGGTGTAGAAAAGAGAGAGGAAGGAGAGGGAGAGGGAGGTGTAGAAAAGAGAGAGGAAGGAGAGGGAGAGGGAGGTGTAGAAAAGAGAGAGGAAGGAGAGGGAGGAGTAGAAAAGAGAGAGGGAAGGAGAGGGAGAAAAGAGGGGAGGAGAAAAGAGAGAGGAAGGAGAGGGAGGAGGGAGAAAAGAGAGGGAAGGAGAGGGAGAGGGAGGTGTAGAAAAGAGAGAGGAAGGAGAGGGAGAGGGAGGTGGAGAAAAGAGAGAAAGGGAAGGAGAGGGAGAGGGAGGGAGGTAGAAAAGAGAGAGGAAGGAGAGGGAGGAGGAAAAGAGAGAAAAGGAGAGAGGGAAGGAGAGAGGGGAGGAGAGGAGGAGAAAAGAGAGAGGAAGGAGAGGAGAGGGAGGTGTAGAAAAGAGAGAGGAAGGAGAGGGAGGGAGGTGTAGAAAAGAGAGGGAAGGAGAGGGAGGAGTAGAAAAGAGAGAGGAAGGAGAGGGAGAGGGAGGTGTAGAAAAGAGAGAGGGAAGGAGAGGGAGGAGTAGAAAAGAGAGAGGGAAGGAGAGGGAGGAGTAGAAAAGAGAGAGGAAGGAGAGGGAGGGAGGGAGGTGTAGAAAAGAGAGAGGGAAGGAGAGGGAGGAGGGAGAAAAGAGAGAGGAAGGAGAGGGAGGAGGAGAAAAGAGAGGGGAAGGAGAGGGAGGAGGGAGAAAGAGAGAGAGGAAGGAGAGGGAGGAGGAGAAAAGAGAGGGGAAGGAGAGGGAGAGGAGGTAGAAAAGAGAGAGGAAGGAGGGAGGGAGTAGAAAAAGAGAGGGGGAAGAAGGAGAGGAGAGGAAAAGAGAGAGGAAGGAGAGGGAGGAGTAGAAAAGAGAGAGGAAGGAGAGGGAGAGGGAGGAGTAGAAAAGAGAGGGGAAGGAGAGGGAGGAGAAAAAGAGAGAGGAAGGAGGGAGGAGGAGAAAAGAGAGGGGAAGGAGAGGGAG
>NW_025749975.1:0-21467 GCF_021184085.1 Oncorhynchus gorbuscha | reverse complement strand
GTGTGTAATTACTGGATAGGCTACCGAGCCTGTTATTATCGGCCATTCCACTGTAGTCTTGGCCTGTGCAAAATCTATGTAACCAATTTATGTAGATATTTATACTCAATACATTATGTAGAATTCCACTATGTATACATAGTTAAAGACATTTAAAGAAAAAAGTGCTAAAGTACAGACTAGTCTAGATGCAGTGAAAAATATAATGTGCACCTGTTATATCGTTGCCTGGCTACTCATCCACATCGCATGGAAAAAAATACGTTATAGGGAGCAGCAGAATTGTTTTATTTTTAATTTATTTTACCTTTATTTTACTAGGCAGGTCAGTTAAGAACAAATTCTTATTTTCAATGACGGTCTAGGAACAGTGGAACAGTGGGTTAACTGCCTGTTAATGGCCCTACTTCACTTGTGAGATAAGGCCATTAAATTCAGGGTGACTAGTCAGGCAAGTTCTCTCTTGATCGAAGAAAACAACAGAGAAACTTGCGACGTGTCGGAGATCTTTCGTTCCAATTGGCCAGAATCTTCCGAGTTCCGGTTAACCTCCCCAACACTCTCCGTCCGTATAAAACCGCGGTGGGAGACAAAGCACGATCCAGTCCAGCTGATCCGACCCAGATAGGTTACTGCTGCATGTAAACTCTCCCGACATAGGTGTCAGGATCCCAGACTGACTGTGGAGGTTTAAACTCCTGGGACGCGAATGAAGAAACTTCTCCTGCTTCACTTCACATACAGAGGTTTAGTGAGAAAAGGGAAAAAGAGTAAAAGAAGAAAATGGACCGTTTTAAATTGCGGAAAGCGGAACCCAAAGATGTGCCTGACATACTGCGACTCATAAAGGTAGGCCGTAAACAAAAACAACATTCGACGAGGGGAATAAATAAATGCACTGTCTAACTACTGTTTTGCGTAGATTCACTACGCTGTTGTTTTGCGAAAGTTGTTGGAAAATATACTGACGTATGTTTAGCCTACACTACACACCCATTTGGCCCTGAACGTGAGACCATTTGTTGTTGTTATGTTTTGTTATTTTGTATCCCTGCTTAAGCCTAGACGAAACCTTTTTTTTTTTTTTTTACTTCATTCAAAGGATCTCTGAACTTGTCTGAAGGTGACATAAATACCGACGATTTCCTCTGGATATCCTCGGTATCACAGTTGGCTCTGTAGTTTCATTGTTTACGTTGGCAAGGAGCCTTGTTTCCTCCGTTTGAGGTGTTCTGACCGTTGACGGTCACCTATCTCAGTCAGTGATACACGTTCCCCATTTGACTTGCTCTTGGTTTTGAATCTGACAATTGTTTGCGCTTCTGTTTAGGAACTGGCTAAATATGAAGACATGGAAGATCAAGTGATACTGACTGAGAAAGGTGAGTCTGAGTGAAACTAAAACCAGTATGTCCTGCTTACCGTGTGATTGACTGCACACAGAGCTTAAATTGCATTTATAACGTTTGTAATAACAGATCTGCTTGAGGACGGATTTGGGGACCACCCATTTTACCACTGCCTGGTGGCGGAAGACCCCAGTGAGCAGAGCAACAACAACAATGGTAAGAGATTGTGAATCTCCAATCCCTCCAACATTGCCTCTCAATGCATGTAGTTATTTTCCCTATGCCAAACAGATCAAACCTGTAAGCCCAGTTTGTGCTGTATACAGATGCATGTCTTCAGTTATATTGTCAGTGTACACAATAACATGATATTTGTCTGGGAGGAGCCCAACGCTTTACTTACACTTTCTGTAAAGAGAAGTATGTAGGTTTGAAACATTGTAGCTGTACACGTCTGTCTCTCTTGGCGAGAGGCTGATGGGTACACATGGTCTTACTTCCTCTTATGGTCTGTGTGTGGGTGTCAGACACGTTTGTGATAAACTGCATGCATTCAATTCTCCCAACACAACCCCAACTGCAGTGGTGGTAAAAGTACTGTATTGTGAAAGTCACCCAGTAAAATAGTACTTGAGTAAAAGCAAACCAGACTGCACTATTTTTTAAAATATTTTTTACATTTACGGATAGCCAGGGGCTTTCGCCAACACTCAATTTACAAATGAAGCATGTGTGTTTAGTGAGTCCCCCAGATCAGAGGCAGTGGGGATGACCTGGGATGTTTGCCCATTTTCCCTGTCCTGATAAGCATTCAAAATGTGAAGTACTTTTGGGTGTCAGGGAAAATGTATGGAGTAAAAAGTACCTTTATTTTCTTTAGGAATGTAGTGAAGTAAAAATTGAATGGAAAATATAAATAGTAAAGTAGATACCCCCCAAATACTACTTAAGTAGTACTTTAAAATATTTTTACTTAGGTACTTTACACCACTGCCCAACTGACATGTTTACACAGTCCTCTGGCCTCACTAAAACCAGACTGAGTTTAGAGCTGAAGGTTGAAGTTATACTTAATCACAGATCTGTGATCCACAATCCCACATCCTAGCTGCTCATAACCATTTAGGGCAGAATGCTAAACTGGCTGTCATTCAGTGTTTTGGGGGTAACTCTGGTACAAGCTTTGTTGTACTACATCAGGCTTGTATTTGTGATTACTTATTTTTGTCTAGGTCCTGTGGTAATTGGCTTTGCCATGTACTACTTCACCTATGACCCCTGGATCGGCAAGCTGCTTTACCTGGAAGATTTCTTTGTCATGAAAGAGTACAGGGGTAAGCACACACTTCCTCTCCTGTCTTTCTTCCTCACTGACCTTACCAATAACCATAAACTCTCATCGTCCGTCCATTTTTACTGCTTTCCCGTTGTCTTTTCTTTTTCCACCAGGGTTTGGCATCGGCTCAGAGATCCTCAAGCTCCTCAGTCATGTGAGTAACTTAGGAGTTATTACACAGTACAAACATAGTAACTGGTAGATGTCACAGTTTTTACATGGCTCTGGTCAGAATCCTATTGTAGAAGTAGGTCAATGACTCAAACATAATTTCTTACTTTCTATAAAGCCTATTTCAGTGAGTTATGATTATTTGTACAAATAGCTGATTCCACTCCTGTTCTGTTTATTGCTGTTCAAATAATCAATGAATATGCATTGGGGGAAAATAAATGGTTTTGGCAGGGAAAGTTTATTTTAGATTAGGATGGCTTTGTGTGAGGGGGGTGGGGAAAGCTCATAATCACTGTCCGGTACGCTGATGCCTGCGCTCTTCCTCTCTCCCCCTCAGACGGCGGTCAAGTCTCGCTGCAGCAGCATGCACTTCATCGTCGCCGAGGGCAACCAGGCGTCGATAGAGTTCTACAAGCGTCGCGGCGCCGCCGACCTCTCACTGGAGGAGGGATGGAGACTCTTCAAGATCGACAAGAGCTCCCTCCTCAAGATGTCATCCGGCCCCGAAGAGTGAGCTGGCCCAGAGACACAGAAAGATGGGGATTGGAATGAGACTTGGGGTCGATTTCAATTCAGTTAATTATTTGCCTGTCTCTCACTTCAGCAGTGGGGTGTGTGACTACTGACAAAATATTATTATTAGTAAAAAGGGGCATTAAACATTACTAATCACTTAATTTAGGGTTCATGAATACTTTTGTTTTAATAGATCAAGTATTTTATCTAAAGCCATCATTTTAGTAGTTGTAGTTTTTAGTTTATTCTGCCAATCAACAAGCCTTTTGTGTAGGAATCATATCTAGAACCTGAAAGGGTGTAGCGTGCTGCTTTTCCTTATGGACCAATCTAGGTAACTCATTCTAAAATATAGTGATTTGTAGTTTTATTGTGTTTATTTTTCTGCAATTAAACAGTTCAGAGCATATTTGTGTGGTGACTGACTTTTCTAGATCAAGGAAGCCCGGGGGCTTTACAATGAAATCCCAGAATGGTGATGTCAGCCTTATCCTCTCTCACCCCCCCCCCCCCTGTCATACTTTCTCTTCCTCTGTGACAGGGGAATATGTGGTCTGTTACCAGTCTATGGAGAGCAGAGGAGTGAAACACGCACAGGCACACAAACGTTCTAGTCAGATCTTGCAGAAACCCGGGGTGTAGAAATGCATATCAATGTGATGGTTTGTTTTTCACTGACTGAACATTCACTACAGCATTGCCTGATCAACAAACACTTTCACAACCAAACAGTGTAGTGGCCCAGTTCACAGTATATAAACACTGCATCCCAACCCTTTTCCCAGACAGATCCTCTTTACTGTAAAGTGGCCCTTTCTCAGGGTTTTCCCCAACACTCACTAAACTCAAAGGCCCAACACTCTAATTATGAACTTTCACAGCTCTCCTTTGTCTATTTGGCTTTTGCCAAATGTGTGTGTTTGAGGACATCAGTTTCAAGTTCAGTAACCCGAGCAAGGAGGGACCGACTTCGGTGGAAATTGTGACAATATTTACATCAGAACGAGGGGGAAAGACTGCATCCTTCATCTTAAAGGCAATATTTTCAGACTCCAGTAAGCCTTGCTGACCTTTGAACCTGCCCGTTTACTGATTGAAACCTGTCTCTCAGCCAATGGTTAATCTAAAGACACATCAGGGAGATTAAAACACAACTCCCCATGGGGTCTTCATCCAACCCTTTATAAACTATAACACAATGTTCTATTCCGGTGCACACACACGTGTTGATCACTTGGTTGCACAAATACAGGCATTGTCACACCTCCCACGGTGTCAAGGTTGAGTGTCAAGTCACACCAACAGACACTCCCACCCCCAATATACCTACCCTACTAACTTGCTCACCCTCACTGCAGAGGGAAGCTAGAGTCTACTTCAAAACAACTGCAGTGATCATTTGGTCAGGGTTACTGCAGATTGTTTGTACAGTAGAGTGTTAACCTGGTCCCATCATTAAGGGTTGGTAGAGGAGTTGGCTAAAGCACATCAAGATGTGGGGCCAGGCTGGAGTTGCAGATGAACAGACTACCCTTTCAGTGAGAAGTTTATTAGCAATAACACACAATCAGATATGAGATTAATTTATTAGGACCATTTCTCTGTTCTTAGAAAGTAGATTTCTGGGGGTGGACAATCAATACAAAAACAAACAAAATCTGAAACACAAAATACTTCAAAAAAATATATACACAATGCTCAAATAAATCTTCAACGTTTGAAATAATGTATGTACTGTACACTCTGCAGTGGATCCTTGATGGGGGGAGGGGGGGATGTCTGGAAATAAATACATAAATAGCAAAACAAAATAATATGAGCATTAAGATTTGGCTAGACATTCAATTGGGTCAGAGGACAGCTGACAGGAGTCGAGGGTGTCCGTTGGCATGGTTAGTTGGGATGGTAACAGAGCAGGAGGAAATGGGATGTATCATGTTACAGGAGAGACAGATGTATGGGGGGGGGGGGGGGGGGGTGTTGTGTGTGTGCCTGTGTTTGTAGTCCACAGAGGTGCTGTGTATAAAGGGGTGTTGAATGTGTATTCTATCCACAGGTACAGACCTACATGGTTGATTTCACCTCTAGTAATCCAGGTCATGTCATTGAAAACAAATGGTCTTTTACAACAACAACCTGGTTTTGAATTGGTTGTTCAAACCACCCAAAACCAATTTAGGCATAGATGATGGTAATAACAGTTACAGCAGGCTCTCAGCACCGGTGGGTGTGATGACAAGCTATAACATCCTCAAAGTATATGAACATCTAGTTAAGTTGAACCACTCATACATAAAATTAATAATTTGACCAAATACTTAGGAAGGGGTTATCATTTCATGGAGTCTGTGAAGGAAGAAATCACATGGAAAAAGTGGACCGCAAGGGAGGTCCAAAAAAAGTATAATTAATATATTGTGTTAGAGCAGGGGTATTCAACTCTTACCCTACAAGGTCTGGAGCCTGCTGGTTTCCTGTTCTACCTGATAATTAATTACACCCACCTGGGGTCCCAGATCTAAAATCAGTCCCTGATTAGAGGGGAACAATGAAAAAAAATGCAGTGGAACTGGCTTCAGTGTTAAAAAAAAGTACAAAGTGTTGCTTCAAATGCCTGTGTGCTTCAAATGATTAAAAGACAAAAGAGATTGTGATTGTGTTGAATTATGTTTGGGGAAATAAAGATAGACGTGGTTTTAAAAAGGTAGTAGTAATATTTCATCCAAGATACCACTTTTTTTTGGACAACTATGTTGTCAAACTAATGTTTAAATGAATCGGGATACACAACATCCTGAAATATATGCAGATATCTTTGTTAGAAATAATACTAAAACAATTAACCAGCACTTGACCCCCCCCCCACATTTCACCTGAATCTCAAACATCTTTCCTCGATTCCTTGTCATGATGATGACTTACCTTGCCAAATGGCAGGTCCTTCCAGGACGTCTTCCCAGCATCCCGACCCTGCTGACTCCAGCTATACATAGAATACCAGCTCACCTGAGATAAGAGATCCATCACACACGCACACATTTTGACTCAGGCACAACGGAAATGTGCAATAGAAAAAGGCCAACAGTGTGTGTGTGTACATGGGGCAGAGGGGTTCCTACTATGAGGTCTGACCTCAACCAATCAAACAAACCATCTGACAGATCTAATGCCCATAAACACATCTACTGTCCCAAAATGGATCATTAAACACCCAATACACACTAAATCACAAATTAAGTGTCTTCGTAGCTGTCTACATATCACCACAGACCAAGGCTGGCACTAAAACTGCACTCAATGAGCTGTATTACTCCATAAACAAACAGGAAAACACTCATCCAGAGGCAGTGCCCCTAGTGGCTGGGGACTTTAATGCAGGGAAACTTAAATCACTTTTACCACATTTCTATCACCATGATACATGTGCAACCAGAGGGACAACAAATTCTTGACCACCTTTACTCGACGCACAGAGAAGCTCTACCTCGTCCTCCGTTTAGCAAATCTGACCATAATTATATCCTCCTGATTCCTGCTAACAAGCAAAAATTAAAGCAGGAAGCACCAGTCACTCGGTCTATAAAAAAGTGGTCAGATGAAGCAGATGCTAAACTACAGGACTGTTTTTCTATCACAGACTGGAACATGTTCTGGGATTCTTCCAATGGCATTGAGGAATACACCAGTCACTGGCTTCATCAACAACTGCATCGAGGACGTCGTCCCGACAGTGACTGTACGTACATATCCCAACGAAAAATATGTACGTACAAAATTGTCAAAGACTCCAGCCACCCTAGTCATAGACTGTTCTCTCTGCTACCGCATGGCAAACGGTTCCGGAGCACCAAGTCTAGGTCCAAGAGGTTTCTAAACAGCTTCTATCTCCAAGCCATAAGACTACTGAACATCTGGTCAAATGGCTACCCAGACTACTTGCATTGCCCCCCCCCCATAATTACCTCGACACCGGTGCCCCTCACACATTGACACTTTGTACCGGTACCCCCTGTATATAGCGCCGCTATTGTTATTTACTGTTGCTCTAATGATTTGTTATTCTTATCTCTTACTTTTTTCTGGATTTTCTTAAAACTGCATTGTTGGTTAAGGGCTTGTAAAGTAAGCATTTCACGGTAAGATCTACACCTGTTGTATTCGGCGCACGTGACAAATAAAACGTAATTGTATTTGATTTAAACTGACCATAACTCACAAAACTACATCCATTACCCCAGTCAGAGGTCACAGCTTTCCATCCTCCCTCTCATCTGCTGTCTACTCATCACATTCCTATCCTGCTTCTATAATTAATCCCTCTTCTATCATCCTTCCTGTCTGTCTGATCTGGCTGTGTTGGTGCACACACATACATACACACCTGTATCCTCTCTGGGTGTGTCTCTCAGACAACCACATAAAACAGACCCAAAATATCCCAGACTTCTACACAACAGCATGGGACACCGCTTTAAAATGAAAGGGCAGACTATTAACCACATACCTTCCCCAAACACACACGCTTACCTCACAGCCAGAACTCTCTACAGGAAACCCCAGCCCTTCCCGTTGGGGGGAGAGAGGGAAAGGGGTGGAAGACACACACTAACATTGAACCCCCTACATACACAGACCTTGGCTAAGGCAGCCTGCTGGGGGTAGAACATGGAAGCACTGAGAGCCATCAACCACACAGGAAACACCAGCCTCTTCACCCTGGAACCTAGAGAGACTGGTACGGTATTCACACCCCTTGACCTTTTCCACATTTTGTTATGTTAAAGCCTGAATTTAAAATTGATTTTAGATCGATTTAAAAAAAACGTTTTTTCTATTGAACAATAATTATATGAAGAGTGCCTTGGTCCTCCTTTCTTTTTGATATCCCATTTTCTGATTGGCAGAGTTACAGCTTTGACATAAATCTGCTTGAAAATCAATGGCAAGACCTGAAAATGTTTGTCAAAGGTGATTCTAACATGTATTGACTCACGGGGTTGAATTCTTATCTAAGCAAGATATATATATACATGTTATGTTTTATAAATGTTGGAATTTTTCTTCCACTTTGTCATTACAGTATTGTGTAAATCGTTGACAAAAAAAAGACAATGCAATCCAGTTGATTCCCACTTTGTAACAACAAAACGTGTAAAAAGTCAAGGAGTGTGAATACTTTCTGAAGGCACTGTAAATGTCTGTGCGTGTGCACATTACCTTTGGCCAGGTACAGGCCTAGGAAGCCAGAGAAGCCAACCACGCCGACTCTGGGATAGAGGTCAGGAGGATCTTTGAGGAACTCGTACGTCTGTGTGTCTGTGTGTGTGTGTGTGTGAGAGAGTCTGAGAACACAATTCAGTATGCATCCATAATATGAAAGTATCAGGATGATGTGTGTCTCCTCACCTCTCACTGTCCTGATGGAGGTGCTCACAGTGGGCTCTACAATCCTGTAGACTTCCTGTTCCACAGGATATGACATCAAGGAGAGGAGAGAGAGAACCTTAATCTATGCTTCAGTATGTCCTTTCCCAAAATTGAAAAGGGACAGAAAGCTCAATGTGTGTTAGTTATGCGCGGGTTGACTCATAAAGCGCCATCCCAGTAGTTATATATGCGAGGAGGGCAGATTTAAGGTCATTTATTTATTTGACATTTATTTAACCAGGAAGGGCTCATTGAGATTCAAATCTATTTTTCAAGAGCACCCTGGCCAAGATAGGCAGCACCAAGTCATTACAAAAAAATAACAGACAGACATGAAAAACTACAAGTCATCCATTGAATTCACAAGAGTATAAAACAGCAAATTAAAAACATTGACAAGTCTAGGAATCAGCCTCAAAATCCTTCATCAGTGATTTAAAAACACCAATCGGGACAAATTCTTCCAGTTTAAAAGTCTTTTGTAAGGTGTTCCAAGACGGTGTCGCAGAGTAAATAAAAGCCCTTTTACCAATTTCAGTTCGGACATTTGGAACAGTTAGCAGGATAAAGTCCAGCGAATGAAGAGAGAGTACCCACCACATTTCTGAACAATAAAAATGCACAAATAAAAAGGTAGTACACCCAAAATGGCTTTGTAAATAGAAGAAATACCAGTGACTGAGTCTACGAGTGACTGACACTGGTCGGTGAAAAGCTCAGCCCATTTCCTCAGCTCGGCCACACCCTGTTCCACTGGCCCCGCCTCTCATTCCACTTACTTGAGCTGGGGCTGTGGAGTAGTGTAGAGGGACGGGAGCTGAAACACACACACACTTTAATCCAGCAGACTACGTTGTCCTGTCAAATAAATGTAATCTGCAAAGGCCCGTGTGGGGGCCAACACAAACACCAAAACAGACATTATTAGCAGATAAGATCTGTCCATTCATATCTGGGTCGTAGCCAGAAATTCATTGTTGGGGGGCCAACAGAAATGTGGGCATGCCTGGCTCCCCAGTTGGTGGGCCTGTGTCCACCCAGGCCCACGCCCCTGCTTCACATAACTGCCACATGTGTTCCTGGACAGGACATTAGAGGGACAGTAAAGCCATACTAGCTACCTCTTCAATACTGAGACTCAGAGCTGCCAGTTTCTCCTTGACCTCTCTAGCGGCCAGGACAGCTGCAGTCCGTCAACAAACCCAGGACACCTGACACAGCGGCAGACAGCAGAACCTGGCAGCAGACAGACACATCGTGAGGAGGACCGTTACTTTATGGTAAATGTATGGCAGGAGTCAGGACATTTATGGCAGGTATTTGAGAGTAAGTTACACTAAAGTTAACATGAGGTGAATGTTCTGCTCAAAATAAAGAATAAAGCTATTAGTCTAGGACTGCTAAAAAAAAAATACTGTTTCGTCCAGTCATGTCATAGCCATAGTTATGTCTAAAAGAGAAGACGTTTTGCTAACGTTTCAGCCAATGCTCAGCCCCACCACCATCATCACGCTTTACAACGGTATTATTACTGTTGTAATACTGTAGTCTGTCATTAACTACGAGTGTAAGTCTATAATAACCCGAATGCATCTTACAAGAATACAGTTGAGCCATTACCAGTTTCCCAAAGTTTCCTGCCTAGTGACTTTTGTTTTTGTACGGCGACTCGAACGGAAAAAAACATTAGATTCGACCATTTTAGAACGATGTGCATCTCAACAGCGACATCTGGTGGCACACTATAGTCAGCATCACAGGTTAATACACGACACACACACACACCTTTCCCAAACACACCAAATCACCGTTTCTCAAACTCGGTCCTCGGGACCCTAAGGCGCCTAAGGTGTTGTTTGCCCTAACACTACACAGCTGCATAAAAGTACGAAAGAATGATGATTATAGTTGATTACTTGAATCAGCTGTGTAGTGCTAGGACAGAAACCAAAACGTGCAGCCCTTGGAGTCCTAAGGACCGAGTTTGGGAAATCCTGCACTAAATTAACCACAAAAGGAAAGCTGAACAGTATGAACATTTATTTCTGGATAGAAATTACAAAGTGTTCCAAATAGCAGTCTACTCAGATTATAGTAAATACATTGTTTATCTATTCATTTTTTTTTTTTGTCAAATAGTCATCATACAGGGTATTTTTATCCTCAATATTCAATTATTTTATCCTACTGAGACTGAGGGCTGATGAAGATTAAATGCTGAGCAATGACAGACATACAGATAGACAGGCAGGCCATGTCCAAAATAAAAACAGCAGGAGTAGTAGATACACATGTTGACCAGCAGAGGGAGACAGCAGTTTGAAGACAGGAGTTTGGCATAATATGTGCCCTTTGGCCAGACGCATGCTATTCCTGGACCCAAAAACCGATTTCAATGGAGATTCTCTATTGCACATTGCTTTTTAGTCCAGAAGCAGCCTTATGTCTGGGAAACCAACTGGACCTTAGAGTTCAAGATATTGATAGTAATTTTCACATGAGAAAATATACATTGATACAAAACAAACAGAGATGATGACAGAAGACCATATTAAATCTAACCTGCCTTTGTGATGTGTAAACTGAGACTTAACATGACTGCCTACAGCACACACATATATTACTCGGTCAAATGGAGACATCTACCTGCTATTTATTCAGTACCGCAAACCGCTCTGAGACTATCTGACTATGTGGGGAAAGGTATGTTTGTAAGCTACTGCATAAATACTGCACTTGGGGGTTTTACTGAATAAAACCATGAATGTAGGCAGGATAATGTTGCATAGAGGAGAGGAAGGAGACAAGAGGGAGAGGTATAGCACAGAACAAGTGGCACAATCTCTCTCTCTCTCCCTCTCTAAAAGCATCAAAGACCATGACCTATTGCAATGCAAATTATAACATCATATTCTAAACCACAATCACACCAAGTTACCTGGTGGTGGATGAGTGTTAGATAAACACACATAAAACAGGCTGACAGACAGAACTGCAGAATAATGTGTTTTAGCCCTTTTCATTGTTGCTCATGAAAAGAAGAATGAGATAGAGATGAGCAGGTTCATTCGCTGCAACTGGCTCAGTCAGACAGAGACAGACAGGACTAAGGTCAGGGTAGGGTTTCACAAAGTAGGATGAATAAGTAAGCCAGATAACTGACGCTCAAGATATCAACTCTTGATTAGAAGGCAAAAATAGTTAATGGTGTTGCATTACTGGGAGTATTGAGTAAGGAACACCATGTCCATTTCAAGTTCATCTTTAATGTAAACTCATCTTATTTTTCTGTATCAACTTTTTATTTTATTTATTTTTTAATTCAAAAGTTGTTTCTAGTACATTTGTGGCCAACACCCTAATCCTACCTTGCAAAAAAAAACCTTCAGCAGTCAGTCACAGTAACACTCAAAGCAGACAGAGTTAACGTCAATAAATCAAGTGTAATCTTACATACAGTACTGCCAGAGAGACCAGGACCTTAACACTTCTGTCATCCCTGACCAGGGTCGGCTCTAGCCTTCTGGGCGCCCAAAGCGAGATTTGGTTGGGCCCTAAGTGAGACTTGTAGGGCTTACTTCAAATTCTTGCTAGTAACAAACATTAGCGCAGCTTGCTAGTCAGCTTACATTAGGTACAACCGACACAAGCTAGTGCCACCTTGTGGCCTGGAGTATTTAAACTAAGCAAATCGGAGGTAAAACTGTTCGATGTGAACAACAAAAACATAACTGCAGACACTCTGAGCAGAGGTGCCCCCCTGGAGGTCAAGGCCCCTGGGCACACGTGCCCTACATGCCCGGTCAGTATTTGGCCATGATTTCTACAGGTTTAGATGACTGGATAGACTTCCAATCAAAAAAATATTAGCTGACATGGCTAATTTGAGTGAATAAAACGAACCAGATTTCCATCTAACCTTTTTATGCGAGTAAGGTATGTTGGATTAAAAATGTCAGGACAGCCTGATGGAAACAGAAAATTGGTCAGTAAACTTTCCCAATGTCGACAAAACCAAATATGTTAGATATGGTGGGACCTTTTATGAGCAAATATTAATATAATAACCATCATATCTTAGTAAACTTGGAGTCCCGCTATGACATGTTGTGTGGTCCTCTCACTACAACTCGTCAGGAAACAGTTTATTAGGCTACAGATTAAATAAGTTATGATGAACTTCACAGGGTGGTGAACACGCAGTGATGAGCTTGATGCTCCTTTCCAATAAATAATCGAGGGTCTTATTCTGGTGACATGATCATCAATGCTTGGCTGCCATTTGTCAAATACAAATAATCCACAATTTGATCCATAATAATCTCATCAAGTAGGCCAGGGATGGGAAACTCCAGTTCTCTGGGGCCTGATTGGTGTCAAACTCCAGCCCCAGCTAACACATCTGACACCAATAACTAACTAATCATGATCTTCAGTTTAGAATGGAATTAGTTTTATCAGCTGTGTTGGCTAGAGATGAGGAAAATTACACTAGTCCAGCCCCTGAGGACTAGAGTTAACCATCCCTGATGTAGGCTATACCAACAATGTACTGGCGAGCTGTTGGCTAGAGCACACGTGTCAGTACCAGAGTGGGCACACTCGATATATAGAGCAACATGTTTTGTGAGAAAACCTTCAGTAGAGTTGAAATGTGATGGAAACACATTGAACTTCTATATTTTTTAATTGTATTCGGTACATGGGAATCTAAACGCAAAAGGCATTTGTATGTGTACTATGTCATCACGCACAGCCTTTTAACTGCAAAGAGTCAATTTCATGGAAACACATCTCTGGTGGGAAAATGCAGTATATTGTTTTTACGTGGATTTTAGAATATATGAAAATCTGTCGCCAATTGGATGGAAACCTAGCTAGTGATGATAAAACAAGAGGAAACTTGTTTGCAACTTGAGCATTCTATTATTCTCGTAACAGTAAGTTGAGAAAGACTTGAGTTCCTAAAAAATATATATAGTTTCTTAAACTCAGTCCTGAGGTCCTCCCTGAGTGCACGTTTAGTTTTTCCCCCTAGCACTACAGCTGATTCAAATCACCAACTCATCACCAAGCTTTGATTATTTAAATCATCTGTAGTGCTATGGCAAAATACCCAAACATGCAACCGGAGGGGGGGCAGGACCAAGTTGGGGAAACCTTGACCCAAGTGACCGCTTTGCCTGTAGCCGGCCCTGTTCCTGACCTCTGACATGGTTCTCTCAGTCAGCAGATCAACAGTGTTATTGCAATGTAGTCATGACAGCAATAAATCCATCACCATGATCATCCTCTACGTCACTAAAAATTTACTTTGTCACATGCCCACTAGTATGATGTGTGCATACTTTTTTCCCTCATTCATTTATCCACACACACACACACACACACACACACACACACGCACACACACACACGCACACACACACACACACGCACACACACACACGCACACACGCTCCAGATCCCCAGACTCAGAGAGGGGGTTACAAAGAAACTGCATGACATCACATGGTGGAGAGACAGAGGGTTCAGAGGACTGTAGGTTGAAACTGAATCATAATAATTACAACAATATGAAACTGACCTCAGTCCAAAATAAACCAGCTAAATCATGAAAAACATTTTCTCAATATTTTTCCATTTCTTCTGAGAAAGATAATTTTGAAAATGATCAGCTTGAGTTACCCACCACCACTGATCACAAGTGAGTCTACCTTTTCTGCCTGTGAGTAGGACAGATTACTATGGCATGTTTAGTCTCGTACAACAGTGACTAGGGTCTAGTTTCAATGCAGGACTCTTTTGGCAAAGAGGAACTATGTCACTGTCAACATCACTACTTTCTCTGTTTTAAAAAACAACTAAATAGTAGCTAGCAAAATGGAAATTATGGAAGCTGTTTTTAAGAAGTGCCTTTTGCAAGTGGCTAGTTTGCATGAACTACCTTAACGATAAAAACATTTGAATTGAACCACTTTTTGACAGAATCCCTTTCGATTTATACAAAAAGTTCCATACATGTTTGCCCATGAAAGAAGTGGTCAGGAAGTGTCTTTTTGGACCTGAAAAAGCATTTCGCTACACCCACAATAACATCTGCTAAATAATGTGTATGTGAGCAATAAAATGAGATTTGACTTTAAAGGTGCTGAAAATTGACCAATTGTGCATACTCCACCATACCATAAGACATCCATGTCTTCTTCACTGGAAAAGAGAAACAGTTGAATTCGATATCATTTAAAAGCTTACCTACAGTGATGAAATAATAAAATAGTTTGACAAAAAATAAATTATTTATTTTAAAGCATTATTTTAAAAAAATCATAAATTACTATTGTTTTTACATTCGCATATGTTGTAGCTTAGGCCCTATTTCACATGAAGTTGTTGTGTTGTGCCCACCATCGGTTGATAAACCGCATGCTCTTAAATACAGGGTGGGTGTCATTTCAATCATAGAATGGACCTATCCCTACAGACCACTGCAATTTAGATGGTACACCATTGAAATTGAAATTTTTTTACTTCTAAATTACCAGCCCGTCTACCCACCATCAAATGTCAACTTAAAATGGTCAAATCTATTTTATTATCCATATTTCTATGATTTAAACAGGTTTTCTATGGATGATTGACAGTATAACTTATAAATATATTCCCATTCAAATCAACATGTGGACATCTTTGTGGTACCATTCAAAAGTTAACATTTCAATTTTTTCTAAATTTTAGTACTTTTATCAGCCCAAACATGACACTCAATCTGCATTCAAGAGCATGTTCTCAACAGATGGCGGTCACAAAGCCTTAGAGGATGTCAAATAGGGTTGACTAAAACATATGACTAGGAGTGTACGTGTTTTTAGATCATTTATGTTCAAATTAAGAAAAGTTATTACCCCCAGAAATGATAAAATAGCTTGACAACCCTGTTTGTAAGCCTTTAAATGATATACATCTCAATAGTTATCTTTTCCAGTGATGAAGAAGATATGGGTGTCTCATGGTATGGTGAGGTACAGTTGAAGTTGAAAGTTTACATACAATTAGGTTGGAGTCAATAAAACTCGTTTTTCAACCACTTCACAAATGTCTTGTTAACAAACTATAGTTTTGCCAAGTCAGATAGGACATCTACTTTGTGCATGACACAGTCATTTTTCCAACAACTGTTTACAGACAGATTATTTCACTTATAATTAACTGTATCACAATTCCAGTGGGTCAGAAGATTACATACACTAAGTTGACTGTGCCTTTAAACAGCTTGGGAGAAAATTCCCAAAATGACATCATGGCTTAAGAAGCTTCTGATAAATGCTGTCAATTAGCCTGAGTCAATTGGAGGTGTACCTGTGTACGTATTTCAAGGCCTACCTTCAAACTCAGTGCGTCTTTTGCTTGACATCATGGGAAAATCAAAAGAAATCAGCCAAGACCTCAGAAAATAAATTGTAGACCTCCACAAGTCTGGTTCATCCTTGGGAGCAATTTCCAACCGCTTGAAGGTACCACGTTCATCTGTACAAACAATAATATGCAAGTATAAACACCATGGGACCACGTAGCCATCATACCGCTCAGAATGAGATGGGTTCTGTCTCCTAGATATGAACGTACTTTGGTGCAAAAAGTGAAAATCAATCCCAGAACAACAGCAAAGGACCTTGTGAAGATGCTGGAGGAAACCGTACAAAAGTATATCCACAGTAAAACAAGTCCTATATCCATATACCTGAAAGGCCAGCAAGGAGGAAGCCACTGCTCCAAACCACCATAAAAAGCAAGACTACGGTTTGAAACTGCACATGGAGACAAAGATCGCACTTTTTGGAGAAATGTCCTCTGGTCTGATGAAACAAAAATAGAACTGTTTGGCCATAATGACCATTGTTATGTATAGAGGAAAAAGGGGGAGGCTTGCAAGCTGAAGAACACCATCCCAACAGTGAAGCACAGGGTGGCAGCATCATGTTGTGGGGGTGCTTTGCTGCAGGAGGGACTGGTGCACTTCACAAAATAGATTGCATTATGAGGGAGGAAAATGTGGATATATTGAAGCAACAGCTCAAGACATCAGTCAGGAAGTTAAAGCTTGTCAGCAAATGGTCTTCCAAATGGACAATGACCCCAAGCATACTTCCAAAGTTGTGGTAAAATGGCTTAAGGACAACAAAGTCAAGGTATTGGAGTGGCCATCACAAATCCTGACCTCAATCCTATAGAAAGTTGGCAGAACTGAAAAAGCGTGAGCAAGGAGGCCTACAAACCTGACTCAGTTACACCAGCTCTGTCAGGAGGAATGGGCCAAAATTCGCCACAACTTATTGTGGGAAGCTTGTGGAAGGCTTCCCGAAACATTTGACCCCAGTTAAACAATTTAAAGACAATGTTACCAAATACTAATTGAGGGTATGTAAACTTCTTGGACCCACTGGGAATGTGATGAAAGAAATAAGCTTAAATATATCACTGTACTACTTTTCTGACATTTCACATTCTTAAAATAAGATCCTAACTGACCTAAGACAGGGAATTTTAACTTGATTAAATGTTAGGAATTGTAAAAAAATTTTTAAAAAGCTGAGTTTAAATGGCTAAGGTGTATGTAAACTTCCAACTTCAACTGCACATATGCAAAATGGGTTAACTTTGAGCATTAATTATCTCAAATGATTTGAAATTCAGGTCCAAAGTCACTTTCTGAATGCTTATAAGATATGCAAATGTATATGGAAGGTTTCGTTCAAATCAAAAGGGATGCTGTCAAGAAGTGATGGAATTCAAATGGATTTACACTTAACTAAGTAAAACCACTGCAAAGGTTTTGCCTGCAAACTTTGGATTTGAATCTCGATGTTCTGGCATGTCTGCCTCGCGATTTGCTGGGCGAATCCCCAAAATATTTATTTTCCCTTCGGCGTAGGCAGTGACGTAGTTCCACTATGCCAAAAGCATCCATCATTAAAACCAGACCATAGTCATGGTGTTGCCTAGGATCGGGTTTTTGAGACTGCTTAGTCCATTCTGTGTCTCTAGTTGAGAAGCTTCTGTGTAGTTAGAGCGTTAGTGTCACACCTGTAAACACCCATCCTCCACCGCCCGGCCCACATCTGCCGTCTGGAGCCTGTGGGAGAAGTCTGTCTTAAAAGGGGGCATTCCCAAACCTTAAAGGAGCATGTCTGAACTGAACCAGACCTCAGCTGCAGCGCCGGACGTGCTCCAGACGTACTCAGGGAAGTGTAGAGTGCACACCTGCAGCCCGTCCAGTTTGCAAGGCATCTGGATACTGTCTTCCTTCCACTTGTTGTCATCTGGATCGAAAGTGAGGATGGAGTCAGAGTAGTGTCCATTATAGCAGAGGCCCCCCAGCACCATGATCTGTTTGTCCAGCACCGCCACACCGTGCCCACTGCGCCCGATGGGCATCGCGCCAGGATGGTCCACTCATCTGTCCCAGGTCGTAGACCTCTGTGGATGGGCAGCCCTGCGACTCGAATGACGCCTGGGAGGATCACACACACCCCAGGAACACGTACAGCTTCCCGTTATGGAGATCACCTTATGGAAGCAGCGCACGTAGTTCATCTTAAAACGGTTCTCCCAGCAGCTGGTGTGTGTGCTGGGGAGGGGATGGGGGTGCGAGCTGAGCGTGTCTGTGTGTGTCCGTCGTTCCTGCTCCCCCGAGCCCGCTAAACACACCCCACCCCTGAGTCTCGCCCAGGGTCAAACACACACACCTGCTTGGAGGTGGATGAGGATGTGATTCCTCCTGTGATGTAGAGTTTACCGTTTAGGACTGTGCCCTCATGACCGTACTTGTTGACCGGGTGCGGGTCCACAAACTCCCAGCGGTCCGTCGTGATGTCATAGCGCTCCGTGGAGTAGAACGTCTCGTCCCGCGTCCGGCCAGCAACAGCGTAGATGAACTTACCAATGACCCCCACTGCAAACTCTGACCTGGAAGTAAAGACAATTGTTTATAAATACATTTTTGCTCAAAAAAAATGTAACACCCTAGTAGACCTTGTACAAACATGAAACCATGTGCCACCTGGGTACAGACAACTAAAGACCTGTGTACTGACAACTACAGACCTGGGTACAGACATGTCGGCCATGCGTAGCCAAGAGTTCTGGCGGGGTCATAACGGTAGACTTTAGAGGGCGTGGAACTCCCCCGTCAGGCCCTAGCTCCTCCGCCCAACAGGAAGGCAAAGTTGTTGACGATGGCCAAGCAATCTGGACGGAGAGGGACCTGGGGACCTTCCAACTCCCACCACCCTACAGACAGATCATACAGACATTACACTCCACATATTACACCAGGGTTCCCAACCTAGGGGCAGCAACATTTCATGGGGGGGTACTTCAGTTAAACAAATGAATGTATCAACGGAAATGCGTCTTCCGCATTTAACCTAAAAACCCCTGAAGTATACCGATCTAAAACAATGCCTAAATTTGCGATGCTTGAGGCTGGAAACAAGCGGTAAATGCCAGAGGAAGACGTGACTGATGCACATATATTTGGTTAGGCTCTGGGCCGTTCCCGCTGAGCTACGACCTTCTAAAGTCGAGGATTCAAAGATATTTGACTTGCTTGGGAAGTTTTTTTTATTACATTTCAAATTACAATACTTACAAAAGCAGACTTAGAAGTAATCTTATACAATGTATATCAAAAGAGAATATATGTATGATTAAATTGAGAGTTCATATAAATTATCAGAAAACATTTGGTAGCGGAACAACATATTCCTTATCCATTATTATTAATAATATCAGCCTACTTAAAAGACGTCAAGAGTCATGTTAAACTATACTGAACAAAAATATAAATGCACTATGCAATGATTTCAACGGTTTTACAGTTCATATAAAGAAATCAGTCAATTTAAATTCATTCAATGAGCTCAGACGATCTCGCTGGTGAAGCCGCCGAATGTGGAGGTCCTGGGCTGGCGTGGTTACACGTGGTCTGCTGTTGTGAGGCCGGTAGGACATACTGCCAAATTCTCTAAAACAACGTTGGAGAAGGCTTATGGTAGAGAAATGAACATTAAATTATCTGGCAACAGCACTAGGGCAACATTCGTGCAGTCAGCATGCCAATTGCATGCTCCCACAACTTGAGACAACTTGAGAGCATTGTGTTGTGTGGAACAACTGCACATTTTAGAGTGGCATTTTATCAAGCTGGTGGTGTATTTAATATAGGCTACCTCAATAAACAAAAGATTTTCAAATGGGAGAAAGGGCGCCTTGGGGAAAAAAAGGTTGGAAACCCCTGCATCAGAGAATGGCTGCAACAAAATCCTCCACACTTCAGGAGCGTTGTTCACACCTGCTGGATCTTACCTTGGGTCTGTGCAGCAGTAGGATCTTACCTTGGGTCTGTGCAGCAGTAGGATCTTACCTTGGATCTGTGCAGCAGTAGGATCTTACCTTGGATCTGTGCAGCAGTAGGATCTTACCTTGGATCTGTGCAGCAGTAGGATCTTACCTTGGGTCTGTGCAGCAGTAGGATCTTACCTTGGGTCTGTGCAGCAGTAGGATCTTACCTTGGGTCTGTGCAGCAGTAGGATCTTACCTTGGGTCTGTGCAGCAGTAGGATCTTACCTTGGGTCTGTGCAGCAGTAAGATCTTACCTTGGGTCTGTGCAGCAGTAGGATCTTACCTTGGGTCTGTGCAGCAGTAGGATCTTACCTTGGGTCTGTGCAGCAGTAGGATCTTACCTTGGGTTTGTGCAGCAGTAGGATCTTGCTGTTGACCATGCTGTGTCCGATCATGCCCCTGAACACGGCGGTCTGTGGTCGGACTGAGCGGATGCGGTTAGACCGCGTCTCGACCAGCGGCTGCTCGTTGACGTCGTGGAAGTAGCCGAGAGCCTGGTCCACCTCCTGACGCAGCCGTCGAGAGTAACGATAGAACTCTGACGTCTTCACCTGAGGGAGGGGAGGAGAGGGAGACAAAGAAGAATTAGTAAGAGATGATGTCATAGAGAGCAGGTTGCACACATGGGAACCATGTGACTCATCTTGTGTGTGTGTGTGTCTTACCTTCTCAAAGACATTAGCAGCAGTCATCAGACAGAAGCGTAGAGACTGGACGACAGCGTCTGTGTGTCTCCAGCGGCGGCGGTCGTGTCGTAGCCAGGCCTGGACAGACTCATAAAGCTCTATCTCCGGGAAGCGACTCAGGGCATCACTGTCCAGGTACGCCTGACACACACAGTTAATAAGAATATATCACCTGTTATAAAGAGCATCACGTTTTAGGTACACACACAACTAATATGTGAGAGTTATTCCAGCCCACCTGCAGTCTCTCAAGGCTGAGGTAGGACAGGAAGTCAGGTCTGCTCATCAGAGGAACAAAGTTCTCCAGCAGGAAGTTGTCAAGCTGCTCCTGCACACCCTCCACCCCCACGCTGAAGTCCTCCAGCAGCCTCAGCACTTCAGCACAGTTCTCCAGACAGATCTTAGACAGCAGGAAGGAACAACAGAACTCTACCACCTCTGTCAGCTGGACGTACATGGCTGCCTAGAGGGTGAGGGAAACAAAGAGAGAGAGTGACAGATCATCAGCAAGAAGGAACAAAATAATTGGACATACATCACAGCTTAAAGGGTTAAAGAGACAGTTGTGTGTGTGTG
>NW_025749974.1:0-21471 GCF_021184085.1 Oncorhynchus gorbuscha | reverse complement strand
GGTAATGTTATCATGTATCTATAATGCCAGTGTGTTGTGTACAGGTATGGTAATGTTATCATGTATCTATAATGCCAGTATGTTGTGTACAGGTGTGGTAATGTTATCATGTATCTATAATGCCAGTATGTTGTGTACAGTTGTGTACAGGTGTGGTAATGTTATCATGGATCTATAATGCCAGTATGTTGTGTACAGGTGTGGTAATGTTATCATGTATCTATAATGCCAGTATGTTGTGTTCAGGTATGGTAATGTTATCATGTATCTATACAGCCAGTATGTTGTGTACAGGTATGGTAATGTTATCATGTATCTATACAGCCAGTATGTTGTGTACAGGTATGGTAATGTTATCATGTATCTATAATGCCAGTATGTTGTGTACAGGTGTGGTAATGTTATCATGCATCTATAATGCCAGTATGTTGTGTACAGGTGTGGTAATGTTATCATGCATCCATAATGCCAGTATGTTGTGTTCAGGTATGGTAATGTTATCATGTATCCATACAGCCAGTATGTTGTGTACAGGCATGGTAATGTTATCATGTATCTATACAGCCAGTATGTTGTGTTCAGGCATGGTAATGTTATCATGTATCTATAATGCCAGTATGTTGTGTACAGGTGTGGTAATGTTATCATG
This sequence comes from Oncorhynchus gorbuscha, assembly GCF_021184085.1. Taxonomy (NCBI): domain Eukaryota; kingdom Metazoa; phylum Chordata; class Actinopteri; order Salmoniformes; family Salmonidae; genus Oncorhynchus; species Oncorhynchus gorbuscha. The sequence goes on along the minus strand of NW_025749974.1, from coordinate 20,822 downwards.
CATCTTACCAGCCAGTATGTTGTGTACAGGTATGGTAATGTTATCATGTATCTATAATGCCAGTATGTTGTGTACAGGTATGGTAATGTTATCATGTATCTATACAGCCAGTATGTTGTGTACAGGTATGGTAATGTTATCATGTATCTATAATGCCAGTATGTTGTGTACAGGTATGGTAATGTTATCATGTATCTATACAGCCAGTATGTTGTGTACAGGTATGGTAATGTTATCATGTATCTATAATGCCAGTATGTTGTGTACAGGTATGGTAATGTTATCATGTATCTTACCAGCCAGTATGTTGTGTACAGGTATGGTAATGTTATCATGTATCTATAATGCCAGTATGTTGTGTACAGGTATGGTAATGTTATCATGTATCTATACAGCCAGTATGTTGTGTACAGGTATGGTAATGTTATCATGTATCTATAATGCCAGTATGTTGTGTACAGGTGTGGTAATGTTATCATGTATCTTACCAGCCAGTATGTTGTGTACAGGTATGGTAATGTTATCATGCATCCATACAGCCAGTGTGTTGTGTACAGGTATGGTAATGTTATCATCTATCTATAATGCCAGTATGTTGTGTACAGGTATGGTAATGTTATCATGTATCTATAATGCCAGTATGTTGTGTACAGATATGGTAATGTTATCATGTATCTATAATGCCAGTATGTTGTGTACAGGTGTGGTAATGTTATCATGTATCTATAATGCCAGTATGTTGTGTACAGGTGTGGTAATGTTATCATGTATCTTACCAGCCAGTATGTTCTGTACAGTTGTGGTAATGTTATCATGTATCTATACAGCCAGTATGTTGTGTTCAGGTATGGTAATGTTATCATGTATCTATAATGCCAGTATGTTGTGTACAGGTGTGGTAATGTTATCATGTATCTATACAGCCAGTATGTTGTGTTCAGGTATGGTAATGTTATCATGTATCTTACCAGCCAGTATGTTGTGTACAGGTATGGTAATGTTATCATGTATCTATAATGCCAGTATGTTGTGTACAGGTATGGTAATGTTATCATGTATCTATAATGCCAGTATGTTGTGTACAGGTATGGTAATGTTATCATGTATCTATACAGCCAGTATGTTGTGTACAGGTATGGTAATGTTATCATGTATCTATAATGCCAGTATGTTGTGTACAGGTATGGTAATGTTATCATGTATCTTACCAGCCAGTATGTTGTGTACAGGTATGGTAATGTTATCATGTATCTATAATGCCAGTATGTTGTGTACAGGTATGGTAATGTTATCATGTATCTATACAGCCAGTATGTTGTGTACAGGTATGGTAATGTTATCATGTATCTATAATGCCAGTATGTTGTGTACAGGTGTGGTAATGTTATCATGTATCTATAGTATGTTGTGTACAGGTATGGTAATGTTATCATGCATCTATACAGCCAGTGTGTTGTGTACAGGTATGGTAATGTTATCATGTATCTATAATGCCAGTATGTTGTGTACAGGTATGGTAATGTTATCATGTATCTATAATGCCAGTATGTTGTGTTCAGGTATGGTAATGTTATCATGTATCTATACAGCCAGTATGTTGTGTACAGGTATGGTAATGTTATCATGTATCTATACAGCCAGTATGTTGTGTACAGGTATGGTAATGTTATCATGTATCTATACAGCCAGTATGTTGTGTACAGGTATGGTAATGTTATCATGTATCTATAATGCCAGTATGTTGTGTACAGGTGTGGTAATGTTATCATGTATCTTACCAGCCAGTATGTTGTGTACAGGTATGGTAATGTTATCATGCATCTATACAGCCAGTGTGTTGTGTACAGGTATGGTAATGTTATCATGTATCTATAATGCCAGTATGTTGTGTACAGGTATGGTAATGTTATCATGTATCTATAATGCCAGTATGTTGTGTTCAGGTATGGTAATGTTATCATGTATCTATACAGCCAGTATGTTGTGTACAGGTATGGTAATGTTATCATGTATCTATACAGCCAGTATGTTGTGTACAGGTATGGTAATGTTATCATGTATCTATACAGCCAGTATGTTGTGTACAGGTATGGTAATGTTATCATGTATCTTACCAGCCAGTATGTTGTGTACAGTTGTGGTAATGTTATCATGTATCTATACAGCCAGTATGTTGTGTTCAGGTATGGTAATGTTATCATGTATCTATAATGCCAGTATGTTGTGTACAGGTGTGGTAATGTTATCATGTATCTTACCAGCCAGTATGTTGTGTACAGGTATGGTAATGTTATCATGTATCTATAATGCCAGTATGTTGTGTACAGGTATGGTAATGTTATCATGTATCTATACAGCCAGTATGTTGTGTACAGGTATGGTAATGTTATCATGTATCTATAATGCCAGTATGTTGTGTACAGGTATGGTAATGTTATCATGTATCTATACAGCCAGTATGTTGTGTACAGGTATGGTAATGTTATCATGTATCTATAATGCCAGTATGTTGTGTACAGGTATGGTAATGTTATCATGTATCTTACCAGCCAGTATGTTGTGTACAGGTATGGTAATGTTATCATGTATCTATAATGCCAGTATGTTGTGTACAGGTATGGTAATGTTATCATGTATCTATACAGCCAGTATGTTGTGTACAGGTATGGTAATGTTATCATGTATCTATAATGCCAGTATGTTGTGTACAGGTGTGGTAATGTTATCATGTATCTTACCAGCCAGTATGTTGTGTACAGGTATGGTAATGTTATCATGCATCTATACAGCCAGTGTGTTGTGTACAGGTATGGTAATGTTATCATGTATCTATAATGCCAGTATGTTGTGTACAGGTGTGGTAATGTTATCATGTATCTATAATGCCAGTATGTTGTGTTCAGGTATGGTAATGTTATCATGTATCTATACAGCCAGTATGTTGTGTACATGTATGGTAATGTTATCATGTATCTATACAGCCAGTATGTTGTGTACAGGTATGGTAATGTTATCATGTATCTATACAGCCAGTATGTTGTGTTCAGGTATGGTAATGTTATCATGTATCTTACCAGCCAGTATGTTGTGTACAGTTGTGGTAATGTTATCATGTATCTATACAGCCAGTATGTTGTGTTCAGGTATGGTAATGTTATCATGTATCTATAATGCCAGTGTGTTGTGTACAGGTGTGGTAATGTTATCATGTATCTATAATGCCAGTGTGTTGTGTACAGGTATGGTAATGTTATCATGTATCTATAATGCCAGTATGTTGTGTACAGGTGTGGTAATGTTATCATGTATCTATAATGCCAGTATGTTGTGTTCAGGTATGGTAATGTTATCATGTATCTATACAGCCAGTATGTTGTGTACAGGTATGGTAATGTTGTCATGTATCTATACAGCCAGTATGTTGTGTACAGGTGTGGTAATGTTATCATGTATCTTACCAGCCAGTATGTTGTGTACAGGTGTGGTAATGTTATCATGTATCTTACCAGCCAGTATGTTGTGTACAGGTGTGGTAATGTTATCATGTATCTATACAGCCAGTATGTTGTGTACAGGTATGGTAATGTTATCATGTATCTATACAGCCAGTGTGTTGTGTACAGGTATGGTAATGTTATCATGTATCTATAATGCCAGTATGTTGTGTACAGGTATGGTAATGTTATCATGTATCTATACAGCCAGTGTGTTGTGTACAGGTATGGTAATGTTATCATGTATCTTACCAGCCAGTATGTTGTGTACAGGTGTGGTAATGTTGTCATGTATCTTACCAGCCAGTATGTTGTGTACAGGTGTGGTAATGTTGTCATGTATCTTACCAGCCAGTATGTTGTGTACAGGTATGGTAATGTTATCATGTATCTATACAGCCAGTGTGTTGTGTACAGGTATGGTAATGTTATCATGTATCTTACCAGCCAGTATGTTGTGTACAGGTGTGGTAATGTTATCATGTATCTATACAGCCAGTATGTTGTGTACAGGTATTGTAATGTTATCATGTATCTATACAGCCAGTGTGTTGTGTACAGGTATGGTAATGTTATCATGTATCTATAATGCCAGTATGTTGTGTACAGGTATGGTAATGTTATCATGTATCTATACAGCCAGTATGTTGTGTACAGGTGTGGTAATGTTATCATGTATCTATAATGCCAGTATGTTGTGTACAGGTATGGTAATGTTATCATGTATCTATAATGCCAGTATGTTGTGTACAGGTGTGGTAATGTTATCATGTATCTATACAGCCAGTATGTTGTGTACAGGTATGGTAATGTTATCATGTATCTATACAGCCAGTATGTTGTGTACAGGTATTGTAATGTTATCATGTATCTATACAGCCAGTATGTTGTGTACAGGTATGGTAATGTTATCATGTATCTATAATGCCAGTATGTTGTGTACAGGTATGGTAATGTTATCATGTATCTATACAGCCAGTGTGTTGTGTACAGGTATGGTAATGTTATCATGTATCTATAAGCCAGTATGTTGTGTACAGGTGTGGTAATGTTGTCATGTATCTTACCAGCCAGTATGTTGTGTACAGGTGTGGTAATGTTGTCATGTATCTTACCAGCCAGTATGTTGTGTACAGGTATGGTAATGTTATCATGTATCTATAATGCCAGTATGTTGTGTACAGGTGTGGTAATGTTATCATGTATCTATACAGCCAGTGTGTTGTGTACAGGTGTGGTAATGTTATCATGTATCTATACAGCCAGTGTGTTGTGTACAGGTGTGGTAATGTTATCATGTATCTATAATGCCAGTATGTTGTGTACAGGTATGGTAATGTTATCATGTATCTATAATGCCAGTATGTTGTGCACAGGTATGGTAATGTTATCATGTATCTATAATGCCAGTATGTTGTGTTCAGGTGTGGTAATGTTATCATGTATCTATACAGCCAGTATGTTGTGTACAGGTATGGTAATGTTGTCATGTATCTTACCAGCCAATATGTTGTGTACAGGTATGGTAATGTTGTCATGTATCTTACCAGCCAGTATGTTGTGTACAGGTATGGTAATGTTATCATGTATCTATAATGCCAGTATGTTGTGTACAGGTATGGTAATGTTATCATGTATCTTACCAGCCAGTATGTTGTGTACAGGTGTGGTAATGTTGTCATGTATCTTACCAGCCAGTATGTTGTGTACAGGTATGGTAATGTTATCATGTATCTATACAGCCAGTGTGTTGTGTACAGGTATGGTAATGTTATCATGTATCTATACAGCCAGTGTGTTGTGTACAGGTATGGTAATGTTATCATGTATCTATAATGCCAGTATGTTGTATACAGGTATGGTAATGTTATCATGTATCTTACCAGCCAGTATGTTGTGTACAGGTGTGGTAATGTTGTCATGTATCTTACCAGCCAGTATGTTGTGTACAGGTATGGTAATGTTATCATGTATCTTACCAGCCAGTATGTTGTGTACAGGTGTGGTAATGTTGTCATGTATCTTACCAGCCAGTATGTTGTGTACAGGTATGGTAATGTTATCATGTATCTATACAGCCAGTATGTTGTGTACAGGTATGGTAATGTTATCATGTATCTATAATGCCAGTATGTTGTATACAGGTATGGTAATGTTATCATGTATCTATACCAGCCAGTATGTTGTGTACAGGTGTGGTAATGTTGTCATGTATCTAACCAGCCAGTATGTTGTGTACAGGTGTGGTAATGTTGTCATGTATCTTACCAGCCAGTATGTTGTGTACAGGTGTGGTAATGTTGTCATGTATCTTACCAGCCAGTATGTTGTGTACAGGTGTGGTAATGTTGTCATGTATCTATACAGCCAGTATGTTGTGTACAGGTATGGTAATGTTATCATGTATCTATACAGCCAGTGTGTTGTGTACAGGTATGGTAATGTTATCATGTATCTTACCAGCCAGTATGTTGTGTACAGGTATGGTAATGTTATCATGTATCTATAATGCCAGTATGTTGTGTACAGGTGTGGTAATGTTATCATGTATCTATAATGCCAGTATGTTGTGTACAGGTGTGGTAATGTTATCATGTATCTATAATGCCAGTATGTTGTGTACAGGTGTGGTAATGTTATCATGTATCTATACAGCCAGTGTGTTGTGTACAGGTGTGGTAATGTTATCATGTATCTATACAGCCAGTGTGTTGTGTTCAGGTATGGTAATGTTATCATGTATCTATACAGCCAGTATGTCGTGTACAGGTATGGTAATGTTATCTTGTATCTATACAGCCAGTGTGTTGTGTACAGGAATGGTAATGTTATCATGTATCTATACAGCCAGTATGTTGTGTACAGGTGTGGTAATGTTGTCATGTATCTTACCAGCCAGTATGTGTACAGGTGTGGTAATGTTATCATGTATCTATACAGCCAGTATGTTGTGTACAGGTGTGGTAATGTTATCATGTATCTATACAGCCAGTATGTTGTGTACAGGTGTGGTAATGTTGTCATGTATCTTACCAGCCAGTATGTTGTGTACAGGTATGGTAATGTTATCATGTATCTATAATGCCAGTATGTTGTGTACAGGTATTGTAATGTTATCATGTATCTATACAGCCAGTATGTTGTGTACAGGTGTGGTAATGTTGTCATGTATCTTACCAGCCAGTATGTTGTGTACAGGTATGGTAATGTTATCATGTATCTATAATGCCAGTATGTTGTGTACAGGTGTGGTAATGTTATCATGTATCTATAATGCCAGTATGTTGTGTACAGGTGTGGTAATGTTATCATGTATCTATACAGCCAGTATGTTGTGTACAGGTATTGTAATGTTATCATGTATCTATACAGCCAGTATGTTGTGTTCAGGTATGGTAATGTTATCATGTATCTATACAGCCAGTATGTTGTGTACAGGTATGGTAATGTTGTCATGTATCTATACAGCCAGTGTGTTGTGTACAGGTATGGTAATGTTATCATGTATCTATAATGCCAGTATGTTGTGTACAGGTATGGTAATGTTATCATGTATCTATACAGCCAGTGTGTTGTGTACAGGTATGGTAATGTTATCATGTATCTTACCAGCCAGTATGTTGTGTACAGGTGTGGTAATGTTGTCATGTATCTTACCAGCCAGTATGTTGTGTACAGGTGTGGTAATGTTGTCATGTATCTTACCAGCCAGTATGTTGTGTACAGGTATGGTAATGTTATCATGTATCTATACAGCCAGTGTGTTGTGTACAGGTATGGTAATGTTATCATGTATCTTACCAGCCAGTATGTTGTGTACAGGTATTGTAATGTTATCATGTATCTATACAGCCAGTGTGTTGTGTACAGGTATGGTAATGTTATCATGTATCTATAATGCCAGTATGTTGTGTACAGGTGTGGTAATGTTATCATGTATCTATAATGCCAGTATGTTGTGTACAGGTATGGTAATGTTATCATGTATCTATACAGCCAGTATGTTGTGTACAGGTGTGGTAATGTTATCATGTATCTATAATGCCAGTATGTTGTGTACAGGTATGGTAATGTTATCATGTATCTATAATGCCAGTATGTTGTGTACAGGTGTGGTAATGTTATCATGTATCTATACAGCCAGTATGTTGTGTACAGGTATTGTAATGTTATCATGTATCTATACAGCCAGTATGTTGTGTACAGGTATTGTAATGTTATCATGTATCTATACAGCCAGTGTGTTGTGTACAGGTATGGTAATGTTATCATGTATCTATAATGCCAGTATGTTGTGTACAGGTATGGTAATGTTATCATGTATCTATACAGCCAGTGTGTTGTGTACAGGTATGGTAATGTTATCATGTATCTTACCAGCCAGTATGTTGTGTACAGGTGTGGTAATGTTGTCATGTATCTTACCAGCCAGTATGTTGTGTACAGGTGTGGTAATGTTGTCATGTATCTTACCAGCCAGTATGTTGTGTACAGGTATGGTAATGTTATCATGTATCTATAATGCCAGTATGTTGTGTACAGGTGTGGTAATGTTATCATGTATCTATACAGCCAGTGTGTTGTGTACAGGTGTGGTAATGTTATCATGTATCTATACAGCCAGTGTGTTGTGTACAGGTGTGGTAATGTTATCATGTATCTATAATGCCAGTATGTTGTGTACAGGTATGGTAATGTTATCATGTATCTATAATGCCAGTATGTTGTGCACAGGTATGGTAATGTTATCATGTATCTATAATGCCAGTATGTTGTGTTCAGGTGTGGTAATGTTATCATGTATCTATACAGCCAGTATGTTGTGTACAGGTATGGTAATGTTGTCATGTATCTTACCAGCCAATATGTTGTGTACAGGTATGGTAATGTTGTCATGTATCTTACCAGCCAGTATGTTGTGTACAGGTATGGTAATGTTATCATGTATCTATAATGCCAGTATGTTGTGTACAGGTATGGTAATGTTATCATGTATCTTACCAGCCAGTATGTTGTGTACAGGTGTGGTAATGTTGTCATGTATCTTACCAGCCAGTATGTTGTGTACAGGTATGGTAATGTTATCATGTATCTATACAGCCAGTGTGTTGTGTACAGGTATGGTAATGTTATCATGTATCTATACAGCCAGTGTGTTGTGTACAGGTATGGTAATGTTATCATGTATCTATAATGCCAGTATGTTGTATACAGGTATGGTAATGTTATCATGTATCTTACCAGCCAGTATGTTGTGTACAGGTGTGGTAATGTTGTCATGTATCTTACCAGCCAGTATGTTGTGTACAGGTATGGTAATGTTATCATGTATCTATACAGCCAGTGTGTTGTGTACAGGTATGGTAATGTTATCATGTATCTTACCAGCCAGTATGTTGTGTACAGGTATGGTAATGTTATCATGTATCTATAATGCCAGTATGTTGTGTACAGGTGTGGTAATGTTATCATGTATCTATAATGCCAGTATGTTGTGTACAGGTGTGGTAATGTTATCATGTATCTATAATGCCAGTATGTTGTGTGCAGGTGTGGTAATGTTATCATGTATCTATACAGCCAGTGTGTTGTGTACAGGTGTGGTAATGTTATCATGTATCTATACAGCCAGTGTGTTGTGTTCAGGTATGGTAATGTTATCATGTATCTATACAGCCAGTATGTTGTGTACAGGTATGGTAATGTTATCTTGTATCTATACAGCCAGTGTGTTGTGTACAGGAATGGTAATGTTATCATGTATCTATACAGCCAGTATGTTGTGTACAGGTGTGGTAATGTTGTCATGTATCTTACCAGCCAGTATGTGTACAGGTGTGGTAATGTTATCATGTATCTATACAGCCAGTATGTTGTGTACAGGTGTGGTAATGTTATCATGTATCTATACAGCCAGTATGTTGTGTACAGGTGTGGTAATGTTGTCATGTATCTTACCAGCCAGTATGTTGTGTACAGGTATGGTAATGTTATCATGTATCTATAATGCCAGTATGTTGTGTACAGGTATGTAATGTTATCATGTATCTATACAGCCAGTATGTTGTGTACAGGTGTGGTAATGTTGTCATGTATCTTACAGCCAGTATGTTGTGTACAGGTATGGTAATGTTATCATGTATCTATAATGCCAGTATGTTGTGTACAGGTGTGGTAATGTTATCATGTATCTATAATGCCAGTATGTTGTGTACAGGTGTGGTAATGTTATCATGTATCTATACAGCCAGTATGTTGTGTACAGGTATGGTAATGTTATCATGTATCTATACAGCCAGTATGTTGTGTACAGGTATGGTAATGTTGTCATGTATCTATACAGCCAGTATGTTGTGTACAGGTGTGGTAATGTTATCATGTATCTTACCAGCCAGTATGTTGTGTACAGGTGTGGTAATGTTATCATGTATCTTACCAGCCAGTATGTTGTGTACAGGTGTGGTAATGTTATCATGTATCTATACAGCCAGTATGTTGTGTACAGGTATGGTAATGTTATCATGGTAAGGTATGGTAATGTTATCATGTATCTATAATGCCAGTATGTTGTGTACAGGTATGGTAATGTTATCATGTATCTATACAGCCAGTGTGTTGTGTACAGGTATGGTAATGTTATCATGTATCTTACCAGCCAGTATGTTGTGTACAGGTGTGGTAATGTTGTCATGTATCTTACCAGCCAGTATGTTGTGTACAGGTGTGGTAATGTTGTCATGTATCTTACCAGCCAGTATGTTGTGTACAGGTATGGTAATGTTATCATGTATCTATACAGCCAGTGTGTTGTGTACAGGTATGGTAATGTTATCATGTATCTTACCAGCCAGTATGTTGTGTACAGGTGTGGTAATGTTATCATGTATCTATACAGCCAGTATGTTGTGTACAGGTATTGTAATGTTATCATGTATCTATACAGCCAGTGTGTTGTGTACAGGTATGGTAATGTTATCATGTATCTATAATGCCAGTATGTTGTGTACAGGTATGGTAATGTTATCATGTATCTATACAGCCAGTATGTTGTGTACAGGTGTGGTAATGTTATCATGTATCTATAATGCCAGTATGTTGTGTACAGGTATGGTAATGTTATCATGTATCTATAATGCCAGTATGTTGTGTACAGGTGTGGTAATGTTATCATGTATCTATACAGCCAGTATGTTGTGTACAGGTATTGTAATGTTATCATGTATCTATACAGCCAGTATGTTGTGTACAGGTATTGTAATGTTATCATGTATCTATACAGCCAGTGTGTTGTGTACAGGTATGGTAATGTTATCATGTATCTATAATGCCAGTATGTTGTGTACAGGTATGGTAATGTTATCATGTATCTATACAGCCAGTGTGTTGTGTACAGGTATGGTAATGTTATCATGTATCTTACCAGCCAGTATGTTGTGTACAGGTGTGGTAATGTTGTCATGTATCTTACCAGCCAGTATGTTGTGTACAGGTGTGGTAATGTTGTCATGTATCTTACCAGCCAGTATGTTGTGTACAGGTATGGTAATGTTATCATGTATCTATAATGCCAGTATGTTGTGTACAGGTGTGGTAATGTTATCATGTATCTATACAGCCAGTGTGTTGTGTACAGGTGTGGTAATGTTATCATGTATCTATACAGCCAGTGTGTTGTGTACAGGTGTGGTAATGTTATCATGTATCTATAATGCCAGTATGTTGTGTACAGGTATGGTAATGTTATCATGTATCTATAATGCCAGTATGTTGTGCACAGGTATGGTAATGTTATCATGTATCTATAATGCCAGTATGTTGTGTTCAGGTGTGGTAATGTTATCATGTATCTATACAGCCAGTATGTTGTGTACAGGTGTGGTAATGTTGTCATGTATCTTACCAGCCAGTATGTTGTGTACAGGTATGGTAATGTTGTCATGTATCTTACCAGCCAGTATGTTGTGTACAGGTATGGTAATGTTATCATGTATCTATAATGCCAGTATGTTGTGTACAGGTATGGTAATGTTATCATGTATCTTACCAGCCAGTATGTTGTGTACAGGTGTGGTAATGTTGTCATGTATCTTACCAGCCAGTATGTTGTGTACAGGTATGGTAATGTTATCATGTATCTATACAGCCAGTGTGTTGTGTACAGGTATGGTAATGTTATCATGTATCTATACAGCCAGTGTGTTGTGTACAGGTATGGTAATGTTATCATGTATCTATAATGCCAGTATGTTGTATACAGGTATGGTAATGTTATCATGTATCTTACCAGCCAGTATGTTGTGTACAGGTGTGGTAATGTTATCATGTATCTTACCAGCCAGTATGTTGTGTACAGGTGTGGTAATGTTGTCATGTATCTTACCAGCCAGTATGTTGTGTACAGGTATGGTAATGTTATCATGTATCTATACAGCCAGTGTGTTGTGTACAGGTATGGTAATGTTATCATGTATCTATAATGCCAGTATGTTGTATACAGGTATGGTAATGTTATCATGTATCTTACCAGCCAGTATGTTGTGTACAGGTGTGGTAATGTTGTCATGTATCTTACCAGCCAGTATGTTGTGTACAGGTGTGGTAATGTTGTCATGTATCTTACCAGCCAGTATGTTGTGTACAGGTGTGGTAATGTTGTCATGTATCTTACCAGCCAGTATGTTGTGTACAGGTGTGGTAATGTTGTCATGTATCTATACAGCCAGTATGTTGTGTACAGGTATGGTAATGTTATCATGTATCTATACAGCCAGTGTGTTGTGTACAGGTATGGTAATGTTATCATGTATCTTACCAGCCAGTATGTTGTGTACAGGTATGGTAATGTTATCATGTATCTATAATGCCAGTATGTTGTGTACAGGTGTGGTAATGTTATCATGTATCTATAATGCCAGTATGTTGTGTACAGGTGTGGTAATGTTATCATGTATCTATAATGCCAGTATGTTGTGTACAGGTGTGGTAATGTTATCATGTATCTATACAGCCAGTGTGTTGTGTTCAGGTATGGTAATGTTATCATGTATCTATACAGCCAGTATGTTGTGTACAGGTATGGTAATGTTATCTTGTATCTATACAGCCAGTGTGTTGTGTACAGGAATGGTAATGTTATCATGTATCTATACAGCCAGTATGTTGTGTACAGGTGTGGTAATGTTGTCATGTATCTTACCAGCCAGTATGTGTACAGGTGTGGTAATGTTATCATGTATCTATACAGCCAGTATGTTGTGTACAGGTGTGGTAATGTTATCATGTATCTATACAGCCAGTATGTTGTGTACAGGTGTGGTAATGTTGTCATGTATCTTACCAGCCAGTATGTTGTGTACAGGTATGGTAATGTTATCATGTATCTATAATGCCAGTATGTTGTGTACAGGTATTGTAATGTTATCATGTATCTATACAGCCAGTATGTTGTGTACAGGTGTGGTAATGTTGTCATGTATCTTACCAGCCAGTATGTTGTGTACAGGTATGGTAATGTTATCATGTATCTATAATGCCAGTATGTTGTGTACAGGTGTGGTAATGTTATCATGTATCTATAATGCCAGTATGTTGTGTACAGGTGTGGTAATGTTATCATGTATCTATACAGCCAGTATGTTGTGTACAGGTATTGTAATGTTATCATGTATCTATACAGCCAGTATGTTGTGTACAGGTATTGTAATGTTATCATGTATCTATACAGCCAGTATGTTGTGTTCAGGTATGGTAATGTTATCATGTATCTATACAGCCAGTATGTTGTGTACAGGTATGGTAATGTTGTCATGTATCATGTATCTTACCAGCCAGTATGTGGTCCTTCTGTAGCTCAGTTGGTAGAGCATGGCGCTTGTAATAGTGGGTTTGATCATACGTAGAATGTATGCACACATGACTGTAAGTCGCTTTGGATAAAAGCGTCTGCTAAATGGCATATATTATTATTATTATTATGTTGTGTACAGGTATGGTAATGTTATCATGTATCTATACAGCCAGTGTGTTGTGTACAGGTATGGTAATGTTATCATGTATCTTACCAGCCAGTATGTTGTGTACAGGTATTGTAATGTTATCATGTATCTATACAGCCAGTGTGTTGTGTACAGGTATGGTAATGTTATCATGTATCTATAATGCCAGTATGTTGTGTACAGGTATGGTAATGTTATCATGTATCTATACAGCCAGTATGTTGTGTACAGGTGTGGTAATGTTATCATGTATCTATAATGCCAGTATGTTGTGTACAGGTATGGTAATGTTATCATGTATCTATAATGCCAGTATGTTGTGTACAGGTGTGGTAATGTTATCATGTATCTATACAGCCAGTATGTTGTGTACAGGTATTGTAATGTTATCATGTATCTATACAGCCAGTATGTTGTGTACAGGTATTGTAATGTTATCATGTATCTATACAGCCAGTGTGTTGTGTACAGGTATGGTAATGTTATCATGTATCTATAATGCCAGTATGTTGTGTACAGGTATGGTAATGTTATCATGTATCTATACAGCCAGTGTGTTGTGTACAGGTATGGTAATGTTATCATGTATCTTACCAGCCAGTATGTTGTGTACAGGTGTGGTAATGTTGTCATGTATCTTACCAGCCAGTATGTTGTGTACAGGTGTGGTAATGTTGTCATGTATCTTACCAGCCAGTATGTTGTGTACAGGTATGGTAATGTTATCATGTATCTATAATGCCAGTATGTTGTGTACAGGTGTGGTAATGTTATCATGTATCTATACAGCCAGTGTGTTGTGTACAGGTGTGGTAATGTTATCATGTATCTATACAGCCAGTGTGTTGTGTACAGGTGTGGTAATGTTATCATGTATCTATAATGCCAGTATGTTGTGTACAGGTATGGTAATGTTATCATGTATCTATAATGCCAGTATGTTGTGCACAGGTATGGTAATGTTATCATGTATCTATAATGCCAGTATGTTGTGTTCAGGTGTGGTAATGTTATCATGTATCTATACAGCCAGTATGTTGTGTACAGGTATGGTAATGTTGTCATGTATCTTACCAGCCAATATGTTGTGTACAGGTATGGTAATGTTGTCATGTATCTTACCAGCCAGTATGTTGTGTACAGGTATGGTAATGTTATCATGTATCTATAATGCCAGTATGTTGTGTACAGGTATGGTAATGTTATCATGTATCTTACCAGCCAGTATGTTGTGTACAGGTGTGGTAATGTTGTCATGTATCTTACCAGCCAGTATGTTGTGTACAGGTATGGTAATGTTATCATGTATCTATACAGCCAGTGTGTTGTGTACAGGTATGGTAATGTTATCATGTATCTTACCAGCCAGTATGTTGTGTACAGGTATGGTAATGTTATCATGTATCTATAATGCCAGTATGTTGTGTACAGGTGTGGTAATGTTATCATGTATCTATAATGCCAGTATGTTGTGTACAGGTATGGTAATGTTATCATGTATCTATAATGCCAGTATGTTGTGTACAGGTATGGTAATGTTATCATGTATCTTACCAGCCAGTATGTTGTGTACAGGTGTGGTAATGTTGTCATGTATCTTACCAGCCAGTATGTTGTGTACAGGTATGGTAATGTTATCATGTATGTGTGTTGTGTACAGGTATGGTAATGTTATCATGTATCTTACCAGCCAGTATGTTGTGTACAGGTATGGTAATGTTATCATGTATCTATAATGCCAGTATGTTGTGTACAGGTGTGGTAATGTTATCATGTATCTATAATGCCAGTATGTTGTGTACAGGTGTGGTAATGTTATCATGTATCTATAATGCCAGTATGTTGTGTGCAGGTGTGGTAATGTTATCATGTATCTATACAGCCAGTGTGTTGTGTACAGGTGTGGTAATGTTATCATGTATCTATACAGCCAGTGTGTTGTGTTCAGGTATGGTAATGTTATCATGTATCTATACAGCCAGTATGTTGTGTACAGGTATGGTAATGTTATCTTGTATCTATACAGCCAGTGTGTTGTGTACAGGAATGGTAATGTTATCATGTATCTATACAGCCAGTATGTTGTGTACAGGTGTGGTAATGTTGTCATGTATCTTACCAGCCAGTATGTGTACAGGTGTGGTAATGTTATCATGTATCTATACAGCCAGTATGTTGTGTACAGGTGTGGTAATGTTATCATGTATCTATACAGCCAGTATGTTGTGTACAGGTGTGGTAATGTTGTCATGTATCTTACCAGCCAGTATGTTGTGTACAGGTATGGTAATGTTATCATGTATCTATAATGCCAGTATGTTGTGTACAGGTATTGTAATGTTATCATGTATCTATACAGCCAGTATGTTGTGTACAGGTGTGGTAATGTTGTCATGTATCTTACCAGCCAGTATGTTGTGTACAGGTATGGTAATGTTATCATGTATCTATAATGCCAGTATGTTGTGTACAGGTGTGGTAATGTTATCATGTATCTATAATGCCAGTATGTTGTGTACAGGTGTGGTAATGTTATCATGTATCTATACAGCCAGTATGTTGTGTACAGGTATTGTAATGTTATCATGTATCTATAATGCCAGTATGTTGTGTACAGGTATGGTAATGTTGTCATGTATCTATACAGCCAGTATGTTGTGTACAGGTGTGGTAATGTTGTCATGTATCTTACCAGCCAGTATGTTGTGTACAGGCGTAGCGATGTTGATGTCCTGTAGATCCTCCAGCGTCTCCGTGTGGAACAATCTGAGGGTGGACCCAGAGCTGAAGGCTATCCAGATACCCACCCCAGCCACCACCATGTGGGATACCACCATGCCCTCCTCCTGGTGGGCCTCCAGCTGCCTCTGACAGGGGGAGAGAGGAAGACAGGAAGAGGGGATATTATATACTGACTCGCTCAGTTCTTCAATTGCTTTGAGAGTAAACATTAGCATGTACACCACTTTGTCTTTAGAGTAGTGGGAAACAAACCCTACTGAGCCACCAATCAGAAACATGTTCTGTAACAATCTCAAATCAAAGGGTTTATCGCAGTGAGCTTATGATCAGGAAATGCCTTTTTACGTGACAGTATATGTACACATCCCTAAGGAGCGGCCATAAGGTACTATACAACGTTCCCAGTGGTTACAGAGGGTGGGGAACAGACAGGAGATCATCTGCACTGTTCTGTCTGAGCTGTGACAACACACTGACAGTACGCCTGCTAAGAGGCTGAGCGATGTACTGTACGTTAACATCCACCTCATTACTGACTCTTATGTAGGGAATGTTTTGAATTATCTACCATGTTACTCCAAGTGTCATAATAGTAAATGTCAGAGAGGTGGAAATAATGTTTTGATTCGCAGGATTGTTGGGCACAATAGCGACATCAGCCTTAGTCAAAACATGAACTCTGAGGAAAGTGGTGTCTGCTTCTCACAGATCCACAGTTTGACTTGCCTCTCCTTTGTTTTCCTTATTACGAAGCCAAATATGACTGAGGGCATTTTAGGTCAACATTCCCTGTCGCTGTTCTAATGGTATCAGCCAGAAAGAATATATATTGTGGATATTGTTGTTTTAAGTCATTTCACTGTGATTTTCTCAGCCCAGTACCTGAGAGGGACTTTTACTACAGGCATCAGCTGTGTGGCATGAGATCTCCCTCCTCAACCCTGTTAATGAAGAGAAACTCTACCTGGCCAAGAAGTCAGTCCATTCATGGCCTCACAGCAGGGTTCCAGTAGTGACAACAACAAGTTCAGGTAGGGTGTGAGTGAACATAAGTAAACTTGAACCTTCCAGGTGACCTTTAACCTTCTCCGACATCTGCCCCCTTTCTTTGTTTGTCTCTCCATCCCTCCTGCCTCTCTACCCATATGTCTTCTTCCTCTTCACCTTAGTCTCTCCCACTCTTTCCCTTTTTGTCTGCCCCTCTTTCCCTCTCTCCATCACTCCCACTCTCTCCATCACTCCCTCTCTCTCCATCACTCCCTCTCTATCCACCACTCCCTCTCTCTCCATCACTCCCTCTCTATCCACCACTCCCTCTCTCTCCATCACTCCCTCTCTATCCACCACTCTCTCTCTCTCCATCCACCACTCCCTCTCTATCCACCACTCTCTCTCTCTCCATCACTCCCTCTCTATCCACCACTCTCTCTCTCTCCATCACTCCCTCTCTATCCACCACTCTCTCTCTCTCCATCAATCCCTCTCTATCCACCACTCTCTCTCTCTCCATCAATCCCTCTCTATCCACCACTCTTTCTCTCTCTCCATCAATCCCTCTCTATCCACCACTCTTTCTCTCTCTCCATCAATCCCTCTCTATCCACCACTCTCTCTCTCTATCACTCCCTCTCTATCCACCACTCTCTCTCTCTCCATCACTCCCTCTCTATCCACCACTCTCTCTCTCCATCACTCCCTCTCTATCCACCACTCTCTCTCTATCCACCACTCCCTCTCTCATCCACCACTCCCTCTCTCTCCATCACTCCCTCCCACCACTCTTCTCTCTCTCTATCCACCACTCTCTCTCCATCAATCCCTCTCTATCCACCACTCTTTCTCTCTCTCCATCAATCCCTCTCTATCCACCACTCTCTCTCACTCCTCTCTATCCACCACTCTTTCTCTCCATCACTCCTATCCTCTCTATCCACCACTCTCTCTCTCTCCATCACTCTCTCCACCACTCCCTCTCTCTATCCACCACTCTTTCTCTCTCTCTCTCCATCACCCCTCTCTATCCACCACTCTTTCTCTCTCTCCATCACTCCCCTCTATCCACCACTCTCTCTCTCTCTCTCCATCACTCCCTCTCTATCCACCACTCTTTCTCTCTCTCCATCACTCCCTCTCTCTCCACCACTCTCTCTCTCTCCAACATTCCCTCTCTCTCCACCACTCTTTCTCTCTCTCCAACATTCCCTCTCTATCCACCACTCTTTCTCTCTATCCACCACTCTTTCTCTCTCTCCATCACTCCCTCTCTATCCACCACTCCCTCTCTCTCCATCACTCCCTCTCTATCCACCACTCTTTCTCTCTATCCACCACTCTTTCTCTCTCTCCATCACTCCCTCTCTATCCACCACTCCCTCTCTCTCCATCACTCCCTCTCTATCCACCACTCCCTCTCTCTCCATCACTCCCTCTATCCATCACTCACTCCCTCTCTATCCACCACTCTCTCTCTCCATCACTCCCTCTCACCACTCCTCTCTCTCCATCACTCCCTCTCTATCCACCACTCTCTCTCCTCATCCACTCCCTCTCTATCCACCACTCTCTCTCTCTCCATCAATCCCTCTCTATCCACCACTCTTCTCTCCATCAATCCCTCTCTATCCACCACTCTTTCTCTCTCTCCATCAATCCCTCTCTCTCATCCTCCCTCTCTATCCACCACTCTGTCTCTCCATCACTCCCTCTCTATCCACCACTCTTTTCTCTCTCTCCATCCACTCCCTCTCTCCATCTCCCTCTCCACTCTCTCTCTCTCTCTCTCTCTCTCCATCTCTCTCTATCCACCACTCTCCATCACTCCCTCTCTATCCACCACTCTTTCTCTCCTCTCCATCACTCCCTCCACCACTCTATCCACCACTCTTTCTCTCTCTCCATCACTCCCTCTCTATCCACCACTCTCTCATCACTCCCTCTCTATCCACCACTCTTTCTCTCTCCACCACATTCCCTCTCCATCCACCCCCTCTATCCACCACTCTTTCTCTCTCTCTCTCCATCACTCCCCCTCTATCCACCACTCTCTCTCTCTCTCTCTCTCCCATCACTCCCCTCTATCCACCACTCTTTCTCTCTCTCCATCACTCCCTCTCTATCCACCACTTTCTCTCTCTCCACACTCCCTCTCTATCCACCACTCTTTCTCTCTCTCTTCTCCATCCACTCCCATCACTCTCTATCCACCACTCTTCTCTCTCTCCATCACTCCCTCTCTATCCACCACTCTTTCTCTCTCTCCATCACTCCCCTCTATCCACCACTCTTTCTCTCTCTCCAACATTCCCTCTCTATCCACCACTCTTTCTCTCTCTCCCATCACTCCCCTCTCTATCCACCACTCTGTCTCTCTCCAACACTCCCTCTCTATCCACCACTCTCTCTCTATCCACCACTCTCTCATCACTCCCTCTCTATCCACCACTCTTTCTCTCTCTCCACCATCCCTCTCTATCCACCACTCTTTCTCTCTCTCCATCACTCCCTCTCTATCCACCACTCTTTCTCTCTCTCCATCACTCCCTCTCTATCCACCACTCTCTCTCTCATCACTCCCACCACTCTCTATCCACCACTCTTTCTCTATCCACCACTCTGTCTCTCTCCAACACTCCCTCTCTATCCACCACTCTTTCTCTCTCTCTCCATCAATCCCTCTCTATCCACCACTCTGTCTCTCTCCAACACTCCCTCTCTATCCACCACTCTCTCATCACTCCTCTCATCCACTCCCTCTCTATCCACCACTCTTTCTCTCTCTCTCCACCATTCCCTCTCTATCCACCACTCTCTCTCTCTCTATCCATCACTCCCTCTCTATCCACCACTCTTTCTCTCTCTCCATTCCCTCTCTATCCACCACTCTTTCCCTCTCTCTCCACCACCCTCTCTATCCACCACTCTTTCTCTCACTCTCCATCACTCCCTCTCTATCCACCACTCTTTCCAACATCTCTCTCCAACATTCCCTCTCTATCCACCACTCTCTCTCTCTCCATCACTCCACCACTCTCTCTCTCCTCCAACATTCCCTCTCTCTCCACCACTCTCTTCTCTCTCTCCACCATCCCTCTCTATCCACCACTCTTTCTCTCTCTCCATCACTCCCTCTCTATCCACCACTCTCTCTCTCCCACCACTCTCTCTCTCCCAACATTCCCTCTCTCTCCACCACTCTTTCTCTCTCTCCAACATTCCCTCTCTATCCACCACTCTTTCTCTCTCTCTCCATCACTCCCTCTCCATCATCCACCACTCTTTTCTCTCTCCAACATTCCCTCTCTATCCACCACTCTTTCTCTCTCTCCATCACTCCCTCTCTATCCACCACTCTCTCTCTCCACCACTCTCTCTCTCCCAACATTCCCTCTCTCTCCACCACTCTTTCTCTCTCCAACATTCCCTCTCTCTATCCACCACTCTTTCTCTCTCTCCATCACTCCTCTCTATCCACCACTCTGTCTCTCTCCAACACTCCCTCTCTATCCACCACTCTTTCTCTCTCTCCATCAATCCCTCTCTATCCACCACTCTGTCTCTCTCCAACACTCCCTCTCTATCCACCACTCTTTCT
>NW_025749973.1:0-21477 GCF_021184085.1 Oncorhynchus gorbuscha | reverse complement strand
TATTAATTAATATTCTCTCTCCAGATGAAATCTCGCGTCTTGTGACGGCCGGCCGCCCAACAACCTGCCCGCTTGACCCTATCCCCTCCTCTCTTCTCCAGACCATTTCCGGAGACCTTCTCCTTACCTCACCTCGCTCATCAACTTATCCCTGACCGCTGGCTACGTCCCTTCCGTCTTCAAGAGAGCGAGAGTTGCACCCCTTCTGAAAAAACCTACACTCGATCCCTCCGATGTCAACAACTACAGACCAGTATCCCTTCTTTCTTTTCTCTCCAAAACTCTTGAACGTGCCGTCCTTGGTCAGCTCTCCCGCTATCTCTCTCAGAATGACCTTCTTGATCCAAATCAGTCAGGTTTCAAGACTAGTCATTCAACTGAGACTGCTCTTCTCTGTATCACGGAGGCGCTCCGCACCGCTAAAGCTAACTCTCTCTCCTCTGCTCTCATCCTTCTAGACCTATCGGCTGCCTTCGATACTGTGAACCATCAGATACTCCTCTCCACCCTCTCCGAGTTGGGCATCTCCGGCGTGGCCCACGCTTGGATTGCGTCCTACCTGACAGGTCGCTCCTACCAGGTGGCGTGGCGAGAATCTGTCTCCTCACCATGCGCTCTCACCACTGGTGTCCCCCAGGGCTCTGTTCTAGGCCCTCTCCTATTCTCGCTATACACCAAGTCACTTGGCTCTGTCATAACCTCACATGGTCTCTCCTATCATTGCTATGCAGACGACACACAATTAATCTTCTCCTTTCCCCCTTCTGATGACCAGGTGGCGAATCGCATCTCTGCATGTCTGGCAGGCATATCAGTGTGGATGACGGATCACCACCTCAAGCTGAACTTCGGCAAGACGGAGCTGCTCTTCCTCCCGGGGAAGGACTGCCCGTTCCATGATCTCGCCATCACGGTTGACAACTCCATTGTGTGCTCCTCCCAGAGCGCTAAGAACCTTGGCGTGATCCTGGACAACACCCTGTCGTTCTCAACTAACATCAAGGCGGTGGCCCGTTCCTGTAGGTTCATGCTCTACAACATCCGCAGAGTACGACCCTGCCTCACACAGGAAGCGGCACAGGTCCTAATCCAGGCACTTGTCATCTCCCGTCTGGATTACTGCAACTCGCTGTTGGCTGGGCTCCCTGCCTGTGCCATTAAACCCCTACAACTCATCCAGAACGCCGCAGCCCGTCTGGTGTTCAACCTTCCCAAGTTCTCTCACGTCACCCCGCTCCTCCGCTCTCTCCACTGGCTTCCAGTTGAAGCTCGCATCCGCTACAAGACCATGGTGCTTGCCTACGGAGCTGTGAGGGGAACGGCACCTCAGTACCTCCAGGCTCTGATCAGGCCCTACACCCAAATAAGGGCACTGCGTTCATCCACCTCTGGCCTGCTCGCCTCCCTACCATTGAGGAAGTACAGTTCCCGCTCAGCCCAGTCAAAACTGTTCGCTGCTCTGGCTCCCCAATGGTGGAACAAACTCCCTCACGACGCCAGGACAGCGGAGTCAATCACCACCTTCCGGAGACACCTGAAACCCCACCTCTTTAAGGAATACCTAGGATAGGATAAAGTAATCCTTCTCACCCCCCTTAAAATATGTAGATGCACTATTGTAAAGTGGCTGTTCCACTGATGTCATAAGGTGAATGCACCAATTTGTAAGTCGCTCTGGATAAGAGCGTCTGCTAAATGACTTAAATGTAAATGTAAATGTAAATATCTGCTAACCATGTGTATGTGACAAATACAATTTGATTTGATTTGAGATTTGCTCTCCTTATTTTTCAGAGAAACTTAACTTAACCTTTGTTTAAGTTTCTGCAATGGGTAAGTCCTTAAGTAAAATGTGATATTCATTTTTTAAGGAGGGAAACAATACACACCATATACAAATGTGTATGTCCTGCAGTTGATGTGATATGATTATATGACAGTCCATTTTCCATGATTATGTTGTTAAGAATTGGGAACATCTAAAAATATGAGTTCAATTGAATGGAAACGGTGATGTACTGAATGACCAGTTGAAAAACGGGAAGGGGTTGGGTAGGGGTTGTGGGCATAATGTAATTGCTTTTGGGTTGGGGAATGCTGTCAGCATGGCCACTGACCTTTAAATAGATCCCTCACGCATTGCTTCAAGCCACACGTCACCTTTTGTGATCTGACAAGATTCTGCAGGAGAATACAACAACAAAAACAAATCTACAAAACACTGAGATTAAAATATATTAGCAGAAATTAGAATAAATTGTGGGACCACAAACTTTGCATCAATGACCAGGGTGCATTGTTCAGAAAAAAGATTGTTTGGTAAGCACTTAGTTAAATAAAGTGAGTAAAGAATGACAACAGAGCCGAGAGACATTTCTATGATTATTCTGATGTGTCCTCTATTGAACCTGAAGATACTTATGTTCAGTTGGTGCAAAGACAAAGATGTGAGGTGAAACACTGTCACTTGGGCCTTGTGGTTTCTAACTGCTCCTCCAATCTGATGCCACTTCCTGTTGTTGTTGACAAGGGCTATATTCCAATTGTATTATCTACATATCTGTCCTTCCTCCCAAAGTGTGAACTTCCCTTCACTGATTTGAAAGAAATATGGCGGCATGTAGCCTAGCGGTTAATAGCTTACTGGTCCCCCTTGGGAATCAAACCCAAAACCAACTGAGCTACACGGGACCATACTACTATGCTTTGTAAAGTAGCGTCAGAGGTTGAATTGGAGTTATTGAACGCGTTTACGTAATAATCAATAATTCAAAGGCATTGGAAAAATATAGCCTACCCAAGACACTCATGTTGAAGATAAGATTAGGTTGCCTACTTTACTACAGGAAAATTGTATCTCTCACTGATCAAACAACATAACTGCCACAGCCATCATCACCATTGAGCAATGGTGATGTGTGAAAGAACATCCTTTGCATGTAGTTAACTGTCAATCCTGTAGCCGACAAAGTTAACCAGATTGAAATCCGGCCTTGTTGTTTCATACCCACTAAAAGAGCATTCTCTTCTCTTTTTCAATACAGTAAATGAATAAGGTTCACTGTTCAAGGCACCAAG
This sequence comes from Oncorhynchus gorbuscha, assembly GCF_021184085.1. Lineage (NCBI taxonomy): Eukaryota > Metazoa > Chordata > Actinopteri > Salmoniformes > Salmonidae > Oncorhynchus > Oncorhynchus gorbuscha. Next base: position 18,399 of record NW_025749973.1, on the reverse strand, counting down.
TTACTTTTCACAGTGAAAGCCTATGTGCATGTTACCACATTTGATCAATAATTACAATGCTTGCTTAATTAATTCAGTGAAGCAATACCGTGCAGGCTATCTAGCTTTTATTCGTTTGTCATTAGTTTTACTCGTCTTTGTATTTCATTTTTGGGATGAAAGTGAAAATTGTATCATTCATTTCTGTTAATTATAGTATTAAAGATGTTACTGTCAGCGCTGTGTGTATAGGTGGCAGGAAGTCAGGTGCAGGAGAGTCAAAATGGTGTGCAAATGGAAGTCTTTTAATAAATGTCCACAGAACATGCAACCATAACACTTAAAAAATTACAGACATGAAAAAAGCGTGGCTACGGGACCCGTTGCGCACCAACACAACAAATAAACAACACTAACAATAAAACAATCTCTGACAAAGACATGAGGGAAACATAGGGTTAAATACACAACAGGTAATGAATGGGATTTGAAAACAGGTGTGCGGGAAGACAAGACAAAACCAATGGAAAATGAAAAATGGATCAATGATGACTACTAGGGCGGTGACGTCGAGACGCCGAGCACCGCCCGAACAAGGAGAGGGCAACGACTTCGGTAGAAGTCGTGACAGTTCATTTTTGTATTTGAATATAATTAAATAAAATGTAACATTTGAACATATTGTTAAAGGGCCTTCATTGGGAAGTGAAGATAAAAAAAATACAATTAATCAATAAGACATTTCGGTAGCACATTTACATTTACAGCACAAAATAAATAGGTACTAATATGATAATAACTTGGAAACGGACTTTAATTCTACTGTATTTCATAATCATATTAATTTCCTGGTAAAAGTTAGTCTAAGTGAAAAAATAAATGAAACACTCCATCCCTGACTTCATTTAATTTCTGTGTAATTTGAATGTTTCAAGGTAATAAAATAAAAAAAGTAGCCTATACTTAAACAGAAGTATGACAAGCTTGTTTTGCATTAGGCCTACAATTCTACAAATGCAAAAACAATAAGCTACCATTATGGAATTGTCTTGTCTGCCCATCACTGTCATATTCTCAAATTTGATGGCTTGGTCAAAAAGGCTTCTTAACAGCTTCTACCCCAAAGCCATGAGACTGCTGAACAGTTCATCAAATGGTTACCTGGACTTTCTGCTTTTCACCCCTGCTTACATGTGGCTTACAGTGTATTAGTACATCAATCAAACCTACATGTACACATGACCTCACTCACACCAACTACCTCTTATCCCAGTACACTGACTCTGTACAGTAGGCTACTCCTTGTGTGTGTGTATATATATATATATAAAAATGCTATATATATATATATATATATATATATATATATATATATATATATATATATATATATATATATAATTTTTATTGTTATTTTGTTGTTTTATTTGATATCATACCATGTCATTGTTGCATACTTGTACCTGATTGGCTTAAATGGCATCCTAGAGCATGCATTGAAAGCTGTGGTATATCAGACCATATACCACAGGTATGACAAAACATGTATTTGTACTGCTCTAATTACATTGGTATCCAGTTTATAATAGCAATAAGGAACCTTGGGTGTTTGTGGTATATTGCCAAAATACCATGGCTAAGGAGCTGTATCAGGCATTCTGCGTTGTGTAAAGTGGGTAGAACAGCCCTTAGCCTGGTATGTCTATATACCATACCCCCTCAGGCCTTATTGCTTAAAATATGGTATTTCCACATGGTAGAATTAAATGGCTATAGTTCTTTCTTACATAGCTGCTTTTGAAAGCAAAAGTCGAATTGAAAACATTGTAATTCTTGAATTGGATTTTCATAAACGTTTGGTTAGCTAAACTAGAACGTCTGTTTGGTTACCAAGGTAACTACTGTAGCTATCTATTAAACTTTCTAGCTATTTCAGTGGATTTTAGACACATTTTCTTACCCGGCAAATGTGTACATTACAGCCATGATATGAAAGGATGATGAACTCGGGGCTTTATGCGTTCTCTGGAAAATAAAGCAACTCAGTGGAAGGTTAGTTCCACCGGTTAGCATGGCGTGAAATATACCTTCCAGGTTATTCGTACCAGGGAACCTAGCTATAGCCTCCTTGTTGATTACCCCTTAGGCCTAAATGCTGCTATTTGCTTTTTATCTATTTGCTAATTGTGTTACTTTTGAAATGCATTGTTGGGAAAGGGCTGAAAATAAGCATTTCCCGCTACGGTAAAGTCTACACTTGTTGTATTCGGCGCATGTGACAAATAACATCTGATTTTATTGAATAAAGAGTTTTGCGCCAGTAACCCGGAAATGTTCATGAATTCATGTCGACGAGCCGACTAGGGGTGCGTTAAATTCACTCTGTGTGCGCACTGGGTTAACTGGCTTACGTTGGCTAGCTTGCTAGCTAGCTGCTTCAAATACAAATGAGAGAACACCTTTCTGACAATTGTACTCGCCCTAGCAAAGCTGGTTAGGCTGTGTTCATGTTTATCCGCTGCAACTATGCTGCTGGCAACAATTTAAATACATGTTTTTGTCGACCTTTACCGACTCCGGGGCATATTCAACAGCAGCGCTCTGGCACACTCAGACGAGAATGCTCTGAAATCGGAGTAGATAGGCACTTAACTCCAATTGCTCCTGTAAGTCGTTCTGGATAAGAGCATCTGCTAAATGACTCAAATGCAAATGTCAAAATGAACCCACAAAAATGTAACATCCATCACCCTTTGAATAACCAACAACTCATCACACGATCGAGCTGCGGTTATGCAGCTATGTCTTGTTTCCAGTAACTACGTTTCACCTTTCATTAGAAAACCAAAGAAACATATTAACCACATTTTCGCACTGCTATTGGGTGAGTAGGCTCAACACCTGCTTCGAAACACAAATGGAAGCAAACAGCTTAAAAACAGAGAAAGGGGATCTTATGATCTTGTTCCGATTCAATAAAAATACCATTTTCACAAATAACAATAGATTATTTTATAAAAATAAATACAACGTTGGGGGGTAGCCTTTATGTTATATTATGGTGACAGTTTCCTCATAAAAAACAGCCCGGAACAGTACAACATTTACAATAGGCTACTTTGCAGAACCAAGTTTGCTGTAACATTTCTTTCACGAATGCAGCGATTATTAAACCGATACTGAAAGGAAGCCAACTCTAGATTTAATTTTGGATTGGAGATGCTTAATGTGAGTCTGGAAGGAGAGTTTACAGTCTAACCAGACACCTAGGTATTAGTAGTTGTCCACATATTCTAAGTCAGAACCGTCCAGAGTAGTGATGCGGGGCGGGCGGGCAGGTGTGAGCGCGATCAGTTGAAGAGCATGCATTTAGTTTTGCCCTTGTTTTAAGAGCAATTGGAGGCCACGGCAGGACGGTTGTATGGCATTGAAGCTTGCCTGGAGGGTTGTTAACACAGTGTCAAAGAGAAGAGGCCAGAAGTATAGAGAATGGTGTCGTCTGCGTAGAGGTGGATCAGAGACTCACCAGCAGCAAGAGCGATATAATTGATGTATACAGAGCAAAGTGTTGGCCCAGGAATGAACCCTGTGGCACCCCCCATATAGACTGCCAGAGGCCAGACAACAGGCCCTCGATTTGACACACTGAACTCTATCGGAAAAGAAGTTGGTGAACCAAACCAAGGCTGTTGAGTCTGCTGATGAGGATGTTTTTTTAACCTTTGTTTAACTAGGCAAGTCAGTTAAGAACAAATTCTTATTTCTGAAATGCCTGTTCAGGGGGCAGAACAATAGATTTGTACCTTGTCAGCTTGGGGATTTGAACTTTCAACCTTCCTGTTACTAGTCCAACGCTCTAACCAGTAGGCTACCCTGCCGCACCATGTGTGATGTGATGTGGTGATTGACAGAGTCAAAGCCTTGGCCAGGTCAATGAATATGGCTGCACAGTATTGTTTCTTATCAATGGCGTTTAAGATATCGTTTAGGACCTTGAGTGTGGCTGAGGTGCACCCATGACCAGCTCTGAAACCAGATTGCATAGCAGAGAAGGTATGGTGAGATTCGAAATGGTAGGTAATCTGTCTGACTTGGCTTTCGAAGACCTTAGAAGGCAGGGTAGCATAGATATAGGTCTGTAGCAGTTTGGGTCAAGAGTGTCCCCCTTTGAAGGGGGGATGACCGCAGGCTAGCTTTCATCTATGGAAATCTCAGGCGTCACGAAGGGGGTTGAACAGGCTAGTAATTGGGGTTGCAATAATTTTTGGCAGATAATTTTTAGAAAGAAAGTGTCCAGAATTGTCAAAGCCCGGCTGATTTGTACGGATCCTGATTTTTACCTCTTTCAGAACATCAGCTGACTGAATTTGGGAGAAGGAGAAATGGGGAAGGCTTGGGAGAGTTGCTGTGGGGGTACAGTGCTGTTGTTGACCGGGGTAAAGTAGCCAGGTGGAAAGCATGGCCAGCCGTAAGAAAAATGCTTATCGAAATTCTCAATTATAGTGGATTATCGGTGGTGACAAGAGTTTCCTATCCCTCAGTGCAGTGAACGCTGGGAGGAGGAGAATGCAATAAATACTTACTCTGAGCTGCGCTTCAGTAGATTGGTCGTCGAAGGAAGGCCAGTTTGTCCTTTGAAGAATGTATCTTGGTGAACTGGAGCATGGTAGAAAGAAATACTCTGTCCGTCCTCTCCTTGCCCATGAGCTTAGCGGGCAGAGGGGTTAGCACTTCTTTAGTGAATAAGAGTTCAAATTTCATACCAAGTTGCCATACTTTAAGCTCATGCTATATTCTGGCTGGTATAGTCGAAATTCATTCTTCCGGCGTGTAGGTCCTCACCTTAATATTAAATTCGATGCCAATTTCATTAGGTTCTTGCTGAGGTTGGCTTAGTTCTGTAGGTGGTCTTTGTCCTTTCAACGTGGGGATCTAAGTCCTCACGTTCTTGGAACAGGTTATTATCAAATCAAATTTGATTTGTCACATACACATGGTTAGCAGATGTTAATGCGAGTGTAGCGAAATGCTTGTGCTTCTAGTTTCGACCATGCAGTAATATCTAACAAGTAATCTAACCTAACAATTTCACAACAACTATCTTATGCACACAAGTGTAAAGGAATGAATAAGAATATGTACATAAAAATGTTTGAATGAGTGATGGCTGAACAGCATAGGCAATATGCAGTAGATGGTATAGAGTACAGTATATGCATATGAGATGAGTAATGTAGGGTATGTAAACATTATATAAAGTGGCATTGTTTAAAGTGGCTAGTGATACATTTATTACATACATTTTTCCATTATTAAAGTGGCTGGAGTTGAGTCAGTATGTTGGCAGCAGCCCCTCAATCTTAGTGATGGCTGTTTAACAGTCTGATGGCCTTGAGTTAAAAGCTGTTTTTCAGTCTCTCGGTCCCCGTTTTGATGTACCAGTACTGACCTCGCCTTCTGGATGACAGGGGGTGAACAGGCAGTGGCTCGGGTGGTTGTTGTCCTTGATGATCTTTTTGGCCTTCCTGTGACATCGGGTGTGTAGGTGTCCTGGAGGACATGTAGTTTGTCCCCGGTGATGCGTTGTGCAGACCTCACTGCCTCCCACGACCAGGATGCTCTTGATTGTGCATCTGTAAAAGTTTGTGAGTGTTTTGGTGACAAGGCGCTGCTGCTGTTCCCACGCGGTCTGTGTGGGTGGACCTTTTCAGTTTGTCCATGATGTGTGCGCCGAGGAACTTAAACTTCCCACATTCTCAATACTGTCCGGTCGATGTGGATAGGGTGCTGCTCATCTGCTGTTTCCTGGAAAGTCCACAATCGATTCCTTTGTTTTGTTGGCATTGAGTGTGAGGTTATTTTCCTGCACCACACTCGGTGGCCCTCACCTCCTCCCTGTAGGCTTTCTCGTCATTGTTAGTAATCAAGCCAACAACTGTACTGTCGTCTGCAAACTTTAAAATTAAGTTGGAATCATCCATGGCCATGCGGTCATGGGTGAACGGAAGTACAGGAGGGGCTGAGAACACCCTTGTGGGGCCCCATTTTGAGGATCAGCAGAGATGAGATGTTGTTTCCTGCAACTTCACCACCTAGGGGCGGCCCGTCAGGAAGTCCAGGACCCCAGTTGCACAGGGCGGGGTCAAAACCCAGGGTCTCAAGATGAATGATGTGTTTGGAGGAGTACTATGGTGTTGAATGTTGAGCTGTAGGTATTCCTCTTGACTAGATAGGATAGGGTAGTGTGCAGTGTGATGGCGATTGCATCGTCTGTGAACCTATCGGGGCTGTAAGCAAATTGGAGTGGGTCTAAGGTGACATGTATGGTGGAGAGTGATATGATCCTTGAGTAGTCTCTCAAAGCACTTCATGATGTCAGGGTAGGTGCTGCAGGGTGATAGTCATTTAGTTTAGTTACCTTAGCTTTCTTTGGAATAGGAACAATGGTGACCATCTTGAAATGTGTGGGGACAGTAGACTGGGATAGGGGTTGATTGAATATGTCTGGAAACACACAAGCCAGTTGGTCTGCAGATGCTCTGAGGATCTTGACTAGGGATGCCGTCTGGGCTGGCAGCCTTGCGAGGATTAACACGTCGGCCATGGGAAGAGTCAAGCAGTCTTTGATAGCGGAGCCGTGTTAGTGGCACTGTATTGTCCTCAAATCGTGCAAAGAAGTTGTTTAATTTGTCTCGTGTTTGAGCCCGTTGTTTGCAACTCCACTTTGTCTCTTTGTACTGAAGCTTTTCTTGTTTGATTGCCTTACAGAGAGAATAACTGCACTGTTTGTATTTGGCCATGTTTCCAGTCGCCTTACCATGATTAAATGCAGTGGAATGTGCTTTTTCAGTTTTGGCGATTGCTGCCATCAATCCGCGGTTTTCTGGTTAGGGAAGATTTTAATAGTCACAGTGGGTACAACATCTCCAATACACTTCCTTATAAACTCACTCACCGAGTCCAGCGTATACGTAAATATTATTGTCCTGAGGCTACCCGGAACACATCCCAGTCGGCGTGATCGAAGCAATCTTGAAGCGTGGAATCCGATTGGTCAGACTAGCGTTGGATAGACCTAAGCACGGGTGATTCCTGTTTAAGTTTCTGCCTATATAGAGGAGCAACAACATGGATTCATGGTCCAGATTTGCCAAAAGGAGGGTGGGGGAGGGCCTTGTATGCATTGCGAAGATAGAGTAACAATGGTCGAGTGTGTTACTCACTCAGTACTACAATCGATATGCTGATAGAACTTAGGTAGCCTTGTTCTCAAATTAGCTTTGTTAAAATCCCCAGTTACAATAAATGCAGCCTCGGGATATATGGTTTCCAGTTTACATAAAGTCCAGTGAAGTTCGCTTGATGGCCATCTTGGTTTCCTCGCCGATAAAGATGGCAGCTTCGCTTATTTCCCAAGAGAAATGGTTGCTTTATGATGGCAAGCACCACACTCTGCAACATCAGAAGTGGATTTGCACTTTTTCATGTACATACTGTAGTTATTAAACTTGAACTGTCTCTCAACTGCGTTGTGCAAAATCTGAGAATATTAACATATGGACTACAACACTTGACAGTATAAAATGATCACTTCAACATACAGTACCAGTCAAAGGTTTGGACACACCTATACCAGGGTACCAGGGTTTTCTTTATTTGAACTATTTTCTACATGTAGAATAACAGTGAAGACATCAACACTATGAAATAACACATATGGAATCATGTAGCAACCAAAAAAAGTGTTAAAAACATCAAAAAATATTTTAGATTCTTCAAAGTTTACACTCTTTGCCTTGATAACAGTTTCGCACACTCTTGGAATCATGGTTACTATGTGATTCCATGTGTTATTTCATAGTCTTGATGTATTCACTATTATTCTACAAAAATAAGGAAAAACACTTGAGTGAATAGGTGTCCAAACTTTTTGACTGGTGCTGTATGTACTAATTAAGCAGGTCGTGTAGGTGGGAAGGGGTGGGGGATAAATGTGTATTTGTTTAACTTCTTGCGTCGAGCAATCCCGTATCCGGGAGCGTAATCATAGCCTCAAGCTCATTACCATAACACTTAACGTTAACTATTCATGAACATCGCAAATGAAATGAAAAAGAAATATATTCACTCACAAGCTTAGCCTTTTGTTAAGAACACTGTCACCTCAGATTTTCAAAATATGCTTTTCAACCATAGCTACAAACATTTGTGTAAGAGTATTGATAGCTACCATAGCATTAAAGCCTAGCATTCAGCAGGCAACATTTCACAAAAACAAAGAAAAAGCATTCAAATAAAATCACTTACCTTTGAAGAACCGGATGTTTTCAATGAGGAGACTCTCAGGTAGATAGCAAATGTTCATTTTTTCCAAAATATTATGTGTAGGAGAAATCGCTCCGTTTTGTTCATCACGTTTGGCTAAGAAAAAAAATCTGAAAATGCAGTCTCTACAACGCCGAACCTTTTACCAAATTAACTCCATAATATCGACAGAAACATGGCAAAGCGTTGTTTAGAACTAATCCTCAAAGGTGTTTTTCACATATCTATTTGATGATAAATCATTCGTGGCAGCTGTGTTTTCTCCCTCAGCAAACGGAAAAAGACACGCAGCTGGAGATTATGCAATAATTGTGACGGGGACACCAAGTGGCCACCTGGTAGATGTAGTCTCTTAAGTCAATCTTCCAATGATTTGTCTACAAATCGTCACAATGCTGTCGACACCTTGGGAAAGCGACAGAAAGTCTAAGCTCATTCGTGACCCATACCCAGCCAATTAAGGAGACATTGGAACACAGCGCATTCAAAATCTGGGGCACTTCCTGTATGAAATTTCATCTTGGTTTCGCCTGTAGCATTAGTTCTGGGGCACTCACAGATAATATCTTTGCAGTTTGGAAACGTCAGAGTTTTTATTTCCAAAGCTGTCAATTACATGCATAGTCGAGCATCTTTTCGTGACAAAATATCTTGTTAAAGCGGGAACGTTTTTTTATCCAAAAAATTAAAAGAGCGCCCCTATCTCGAAGAAGTTAACACTAAACTGTTAGAAAATACAATACAAGTTGATCATTTGAAACATAGCCTATAGATAAATAGCAGGCTTTGTTTGAGGGCAGTGAGTGCATTCTGACATCATGCACATAAAAAAGTAATGTTAGGGGAGACCGTTGGAGATATTTGGAACTGACTAGTGAAAAGGTTAATCTGTTAGGGAAAAACTATGTGATGGAGCTTTCTGAAAATAAAATAGAGAGATTACACTGCCACCTAGTAAATCTGACCAATGAAGGGTTTTTCATTCAAATTGGACCAACTTGAAGCATTTTGAGCCTTTGTGCGATGGGAGGATCTATTGACAGTCTTGCCAACAAGTTTTGGGAAACGCCTTTGTTACCAGTTTATGAATCTTCAAAAAGCTAGGAAAACAGCCTCCAATTCTGACATTTGTGTCCACACTAATGGTTGTGGTGAAACGGACGACCAAATCTGCAAGGCAACAACCATGGGTCTCAGAGGTGGTGGTGGAGAATACAGAATGCTATATGGGAAGTTGCATGCGACCTTGTCTTTGGAAGTCCGGAGAGCCAGGCTGCTTAAGTATGCCTTGAATTCTAAATAAATCACTGACAGTTTTACCAGCAAAGCACCATCACACCTCCTCCTCCATGCTTCATGGTGGGAACCACAAATGCAGAGATCATCCCTTCACCTCCTCTCGTCTCACAAAGACACGGCGGTTGGAACCAAAAAATCTCCAAATTTGGACTCATCAAACCAAAGGACAGATTTCCACCAGCCTAATGTCCATCGCTTGTGTTTCTTGGCCCATTCAAGTCTCTTCTTCTTATTGGTGTTCTTTAGTAGTGGTTTCCTTGCAGCAATTTGCGAATGAAAGCCGGAATCACACCCTAACCCTAACCCTGAGGGCCATTTTGGCATGCCGTGAGTAGTCAACTTGACCAGCGATAATATAGCAAGCAGGAATGAGTTGACGGAGAATCCCATGCATCAGGCGCTGTCGTGTCCCCGTGCAGGTGAGCGCGCCAAAATTGACAACTGGTCTCTCCGCCACGCACATAGAAACCGTCTACCTGCTTCTCTACCGATAGCATTTAGAAAGGTCCCATGGCGTAATGGACAGTCAGAAAAGGAAAGGTGGATCAGAGAGGGAGAAAATTAAATTAGAAAAGCCCTTACCACAGACACAACTAAATGCTGCAAAATAAGTGACATGTTCGCAAATAAGGGACCATGTCAGTCAAAAACACTATCTAAAAACACACTCACTGACACACACACACACACGACACCCAATATGGCAAGCTAAGTAGTAGCTAAAAACAGTGACACAACGGCCAGTAGGCTAAACAGTTTTGCACATCTTAAGTCTTCGTGGAAGTATTATATCATAGCAATAAAATTGCAACATAGCGATCATCATATAACATTGAAGGCAATATGTTTCAACTAGTAAAACATAGTAAACCTAGACTATGGACTTGCCAGCATTTGGTTATGACTCATGCCACATAAGCTAGGTAAAGTGCACATACACTGTACAGCGAAACAGGCTACAGTAACCTAACCATAATACATCCATGAACTTAACACAGTAGCCTGTGTGACACAGCACAGGCAATGACAAAGATCATTAGTACCAGCATTTTAAATTACTACAATAATATACAGCTCTGGCAAAATTAAGAGACCACTTCACATTGAGAGACCACTCATTTTTTCCAGAGCTGTATTAATAACACCGCCACACTAATGATAGTAAGTATGATAAGAGTATTTTCTTTTACAAGGTGGAGAAGGAGGCAGCACCACCACCAGAACTTCAGGTGCTCCTGCAGAAAGCGAGATGGTGGTCAGTTCCAGAGTCAGACTCAGAGCAGGAACCTTCAGGTACAACTTAAGAGCACAAACCTAAACATGTAGGCTATGATTTTAGATTAATATGTACTTTATTTATGAGATTATCAGTTGGACTGTAATCGGGTGGCATACAATTGATGACTGCACAAGTAATATACATTTAAGTTTAGGTTATTTACAATAATCTCATTCTGCAGAGCAACCAGATGTGCATAGAGAGAGAGAGAGAGAGAGAGAGAGGTTCTGACCCCAGTACAGGGAAAACAGAAAGGGACGGCGAAAGCACTGAAAATGTGATTATTTTGCCCGTCCTCAGTCCAAAAAAATTTGACTTAATTTTTTTCGAGTACCACCCAAAACAAACCCCTCAAACAGTCATTCCCAATGTATTCCACTCCAAAGATAGCACAAACAGAAAATGGCTGACCTACAATGAAGTAACTCCTCCTTATTCTGCTCAGCGTGTCTTGCATTACTTAAACCTTCAGCCAGTGTAGTGCATTTGTCAAAGAGGCATGCAGGCCTAGAAACATGCCCATCAGAGAGTACAGGAACATGAGAGTAGCAAGACCCATAGAGAAAGTGCAGAAGCCCTTTTCCTCAGAGTCAGCAAAGTAGACATCCGTACCCTTCTGAGTGATAAGTGAAACTCAGTTCAACAAGACCAGGACAGAAAGAGGAGGGGGGTCATGGAACATGTGATTGATGTAGTTAAAGTTATTGGTAAATGTGAGCTACAGAGGACACAAACACGAAGCTGCATATAACTTGGAAAACATGGCCGTCAATAATGGCAAGTTTGTTGAGCTTATATTGTTGCTAAGCAAATATGATGTCTGCATGTTAGTGATTGCATTGAGAAGAGCAAGAAGCAGATGGGAAGTAAAGGAAGAGGGCCCTTGGTAACTATGATGTCCAAAACAAAAGCAAATAAAGTAATTCAAGTCATCAGAATGTCGATTCAGCAGACAGTTGCTATTGAAGTGAGAAAGGCAGGGATGTTCTCAATACAAATGGACACAACACAGGATTTAACCACAAAGTCCAGTGTGCAGTAGTCCTGCGAGATGTCACTGATGTTGTCCAAGAGAGACTCATTGCGGTCATTGACTGTGAGTCATCGACTGGACAGTACTTTGTGGATCTTGTGAAACAGACCCTTGCGACGATGGACATAGATATCAAAAGGTGTAATTCGACAGACGGAGTAGCTAATATGCAGGGACGATATCTGGGCTTCTCTACAATGCTCACAGGATGAGTCTCCTAACCAAATACACATATGGTGTTACATACATGTTCTCAACCTTGTGCTAACTGACACTACTGGGGTTGTTGTGGCAGGTGAATCCCTTTTCTACCCGCTGAATGATATTGCAGTGTTCGTTCGAGATTCCTGCAAGCGCATGAAGCTATGGGATGAAACCAGTGAGGACAGGAGACACAGATGGCTTGATGTAATTGGTGAAACATGCTGGTGGGCCAAAGACGAGGCCTTGAGGTAAGTATTTGGAAGCTTTGCAAAGCCTGACCGTGCACTTTACACGGATGTGGTCATCACTATGGAAATAATTGAAAAGGATGTGACCATAAAGCCTGGCATCAAAAGCAAGGCCCAAGGGTATAAGTATGCTCTCCTAGGGTTAGCCTACAAAATTAATGGTCTGTCTGTTTGTGTGAACAGGGTGGCCTGGGATGGAGTCAAATTCCCCGCCTGAATTATTGTTTCAGTCCGCCTCTGCTGTGTATATACAGTGGGGAGAACAAGTGTTTGATACACTGCCGATTTTGCAGGTTTTCCAACTTACAAAGCATGTCGAGGTCTGTAATTTTTATCATAGGTACAGTGGGGCAAAAAGTATTTAGTCAGCCACCAATTCTGCAAGTTCTCCCACTTAAAAAGATGAGAGAGGCCTGTAATTCTCATCATAGGTACACTTCAACTATGACAGAAAATGAGAAAAAAAATCCAGAAAATCACATTGTAGGATTTTTAATGAATTTATTTGCAAATTATGGTGGAAAATAAGTATTTGGTCAATAACAAGATTATCTCGATGCTTTGTTATATATGACAGAGGTCAATGACAAAGGTCAAACACATTTTCTGTAAGTCTTCACAAGGTTTTCACCACTGTTGCTTTTAGTATTTTGGCCCATTCCTCAGGCAGATCTCCTCTAAAGCAGTGATGTTTTGGGGCTGTTGCTGGGCAACATGGACTTTTCAACTCCCTCCAAAGATTGTCTATGGGGTTGAGATCTGGAGATTGGCTAGGCCACTCCAGGACCTTGAAATGCTTCTTACAAAGCCACTCCTTCGTTGCCGGGCGGTGTGTTTGGGATCATTGTCATGCTGAAAGGCCCAGCCGCATTTCATCTTCAATGCCCTTGCTGATGGAAGAAGGTTTTCACTCAAAATCTCACGATACATGGCCCCATTCATTCTTTCCTTTACGGATCAGTCGTCCTGGTCCTTTTGCAGAAAAACAGCCCCAAGCATGATGTTTCCACCCCATGCTTCACAGTAGGTATGGTGTTCTTTGGATGCAACTCAGCATTTTTGTCCTCCAAACACGACGAGTTGAGTTTTTACCAAAAGTTATATTTTGGTTTCATCTGACCATATGACATTCTCCCAATCTTTTTCTGGATCATCCAAATGCTCTCTAGCAAACCTCAGACGGGCCTGGACATGTACTGGCTTAAGCAGGGGACACGTCTGGTACTGCAGGATTTGAGTCCCTAGCAGCGTAGTGTGTTACTGATGGTAGGCTTTGTTACTTTGGTCCCAGCTCTCTGCAGGTCATTAACTAGGTCCCTCCGTGTGGTTCTGGGATTTTTGCTCACCGTTCTTGTGATCATTTTGACCCCACGGGGTGAGATCTTGCGTGGAGCCACAGATCGAGGGAGATTATCAGTGGTCCTGTATGTCTTCAATTTCCTAATAATTGCTCCCAGTTGATTTCTTCAAACCAAGCTGCTTACCTATTGCAGATTAAGTCTTCCCAGCCTGGTGCAGGTCTACAATTTTGTTTCTGGTGTCCTTTGACAGCTCTTTGGTCTTGGCCATAGTGGAGTTTGGAGTGTGACTTTTTGAGGTTGTGGACAGGTGTCTTTTATACTGATAACAAGTTCAAACAGGTGACATTAATACAGGTAATGAGTGGAGGACAGAGGAGCCTCTTAAAGATGAAGTTACAGGTCTGTGAGAGCCAGAAATCTTGCTGGATTGTAGGTGACCAAAAACTTATTTTCCACCATAATTTGCAAATAAATTCATTAAAAAGTCCTGCAATGTGATTTTCTGGATTTTTTCTCATTTTGTCTGTCATAGTTGAAGTGTACCTATGATGAATATTACAGGCCTCTCTCATCTTTTTAAGTGGGAGAACTTGCACAATTGGTGGCTGACTAAATACTTTTTTGCCCCACTGTATACTTCAACTGTGAGAGACGGAATCTAAAACAAAAATCCAGAAAATCACATTGTATGATTTTTAAGTAACTAATTTGCATTTTATTGCATGACATACGTATTTGATCACCTACCAACCAGTAAAATTCCGGCTCTTACAGACCTGTTAGTGTTTCTTTAAGAATCCCTCCTATTCTCCACTCATTACCTGTATTAACTGCACCTGTTACCTGTATAAAAGACACCTGTCCACACACTCAATCAAACAGACTCCAACCTCTCCACAATGGCCAAGACCAAAGAGCTGTGTAAGGACATCAGGGATACAATTGTAGACCTGCACAAAGCTGGGATGGGCTACAGGACAATAGGCAACCAGCTTGGTGAGAAGGCAACAACTGTTGGCACAATAATTAGAAGTTCAAGATGACGATCAATCACCCTCGGTCTCGGGCTCCATACAAGATCTCACCTCATGGGGCATCAATGATCATGATGAAGGTGAGGGATCAGTCCAGAACTACACGGCAGGACCTGGTCAATGACCTGAAGAGAGCTGGGACCACAGTCTCAAAGAAAACCATTAGTAACACACTACGCCGTCATGGATTAAAATCCTGCAGTGCACGCAAGTTCCCCCCGCTCAAGCCAGCACATGTCCAGGCCCATCTGAAGTTTGCCAATGGCCATCTGGATGATCCAGAGGAGGAATAGGAGAAGGTCATGTTGTCTGGTGAGACAAAAATAGAGATTTTTGGTCTAAACTCCATTCGCTGTGTTTGGAGGAAGAAGAAGGATGAGTACAACCCAAATAACACCTTCCCAACCGTGAAGCATTGAGGTGGAAACATCATTCTTTGGGAATGATTTTCTGCAAATGGGACAGGACAACTGCACCGTATTGAGGGGAGGATGGGTGGGGACATGTATCGCGAGATCTTGACCAGCAACCTCCTTCCCTCAGTAAGAGCATTGAAGATGAGTCGTGGCTGGGTCTTCCAGCATGACAACGACTCGAAACACACAGCCAGGGCAACTAAGGAGTGGCTCCGTAAGAAGCATCTCAAAGTCCTGGAGTGGCCTTGAACCCAATAGACAATCTTTGGAGGGAGCTGAAAGTCCGTATTGCCCAGCGACAGCCCGAAACCTGAAGGATCTGGAGAAGGTCTGTATGGAGGAGTGGGCCAAAATCCCCGCTGCAGTGTGTGCAAACCTGGTCAAGAACTACAGGAAAAGTATGATCTCTGTAATTGCAAACAAAGGTTTCTGTACCAAATATTAGGTTCTGCTTTTCTGATGTATCAAATACTTATGTCATGCAATAAAATGCAAATGAATTACTTAAAAATCATACAATGTGATTTTCTGGATTTTTGTTTTAGATTCCGTCTCTCACAGTTGAAGTGTACCTATGATAAGAATTACAGACCTCTACATGCTTTGTAAGTAGGAAAACCTGCAAAATCAGCAGTGTATCAAATACTTGTTCTCCCCACTGTATATATACACACACACACACTGAACTAAAATATAAATGCAACATGTAAAGTGTTGGACCCATGCTTCATGAGCTGAAATAAAAGATCTCAGAAATGTTCTTTACTCACAAGAAGCTTGCTTCTCTCAAAATGTGTGCATACATTTGTTTACATCATTGTTAGTGAGCATTTCGTCTTTGCCATGATAATCCATCCACCTGACAGGTGTGACATATCAAGAAGCTGATTAAACAGCATGATCATTACAAAGTTGCACCTTGTGCTTGGGACAATAAAAGGCCACTCTAAAATGTGCAGTTTTGTCACACAACACTAAGTTTTGAGGGAGTCTGCAATTGGCATACAAGAATGTCCACAAGAGCTGTTGCTAGATAATTGATTATTCCACAGCCACAATTAACAGCCTGATCAACTCTATACAAAGGAGATGTGCCACGCTGCATGAGGCAAATGGTGGTCACACCAGATACTGACTGGTTTACTGAGCTACGCCAGTCCATTTCTTAAAAAGATATCTGTGACCAACAGATGCATACAGTGTTTTCACATTTTGTTACGCTACAGCCTTATTTTAAAATGGAATAAATACATACGTTTTCAGACCCCTTTACTCATTACTTTGTTGTTTGATGCAGCGATTACAGCCTAGTCTTCTTGGGTGTGATTCTACAAGCTTGGCACACCTGTATTTGGAGAGCATCTTTGCAGATCCTCCGAAGCTCTGTCATGTTGGATGGGGAGCGTCGTTGCACAGCTATCCAGACATTGTCTTGATGGTTCCAAACTTCTTCTATTTAAGAATTTTATTAACTTTAAAAAATTTTTTTTTTTATTTTTTTATTAACTTTTTTTAACAGGGAGTCACACTGAGATAAAACTATTTTACAAGAGAGCTCTGTATACATTTACAAATAAAACCAAATTCATAAATAAAACACAACAGCCCTACAATTCAGTGTAATTAAACACATAATACACAACATTAAATATAATGTATTTAAGAAAAGCAATCGCATTCTGTAATGTAAAAGTCTCCAATCAATAATTGTATTTGCCTGAAAGGCACCAGAATGTATAATTGTAAGGAATTCTGCATTTTGTTCCACACAAGGGGCAAAAAATCTAAAAGCATATTTTCCCAATTCTGTAGAGACCAAAGGGTTTCAAAACTGCATAGTAAATACATATAAGAGAGTGCAGCTCTCGTCTTACAGACAGAGAGTGTTACGGCATTCAGAGGTGGAAGAAGGATCGGACCAAAGCGCAGCGTGGTAAGTGTTCATGATGTAATATTTAATGAAATGAACTGAAGACTGAAATACAAAACAATAAAGTGAACGGACGAAAACCGAAACTACCGTGTGGACCAAACACTCACACGGAAAACAAACACCCACCATCCAAAAGTGAAAACCAGACTACCTAAGTATGATTCTCAATCAGGGACAACAATTGACAACTGCCTCTGATTGAGAACCATACTAGGCCGAACTCAAAACCCAACATAGAAAAACAAACATAGACTGCCCACCCCAACTCACACCCTGACCATACTAAAACAAAGACAAAAACAAAGGAACTAAGGTCAGAACGTGACAGTACCCCCCCAAAGGTGCGGACTCCGGCCGCAAAACCTAAACCTATAGGGGAGGGTCTGGGTGGGCGTCTGTTCACGGTGGCGGCTCTGGCGTGGGACGTGGACCCCACTTCCCCATACTTTTTGTCTTCCTCTTAGCCCGCCTCCGTGGCCTCTTTTGAGCGGCGACCCTCGCCGCCGACCTTCGACTGGGGACTCAAACCACGGGTCCCGAATGGACGGGAGATTCAGGCTGCGCCGGACAAACGGGAGACTCCGGCAGCGCCAGAGTGAAGGACGACTCCGGCAGCGCCGGACAGGCGGGAGTATCTGGCAGCTCCGGAGTGAAGGGCGATTCCGGCATCGCCGGCGTGACAGGCAGGTCTGGCAGCTCCTGGCTGACTGGCGGCTCTGGCAGCTCCTGGCTGACATGCGGCTCTGGCAGCTCCTGGCTGACTGGCGGCTCTGGCAGCTTCTGGCTGAGGAGTCTTCTTCTTCGGCTCTGGCAGCTCCTGGCTGACTGGGGCTCAGGACAGACAGGAGACTCTGGCGGCTCAGGACAGACTGGAGACTCTGGCAGCTCAGGACAGACGGGAGACTCTGTCAGCTCAGGACAGACGGGAGACTCTGGCAGAGCTGGGCAGGAGGAAGGCTCTAGCAGTGCTGGACAGGCGGGAGCACCTGTAGGGAGGAGACGGAGAGACAGCCTGGTGCGGGGGCTGCCACCGGAGGGCTGGTGTGGAGGTGGCACCGGATAGACAGGACCGTGAAGGCACACTGGAGGTCTGGAGATCAGGGCTGGCACCATCCGCCCTGGCTGGATCCTCACCCTAGCCCGGCAGATGCGGTGAGCTGAGATGTAGCGCACTGGGCTAAGCACGCGTACTGGGGACACCATGTGCTCCACCGCATAACACGGTGCCTGACCAGTATGACGCCCGCCATGGTAAGCACGGCTTGGAGAGCTGTAGCGCCGGGCTGGCACAGGACGTGCAGGTCTAGGGAGGCGCACAGGAGGCCTGGTTCGTGGGGCTGGCACAGAC
>NW_025749972.1:0-17500 GCF_021184085.1 Oncorhynchus gorbuscha | reverse complement strand
GGAGAGGATCAGACTGTTGGAGGAGAGGTTGAGGGGGATGGAGGAGAGGATCAGACTGCTGGAGGAGAGGTTGAGGGGGATGGAGGAGAGGATCAGACTGTTGGAGGAGAGGTTGAGGGGGATGGAGGAGAGGATCAGACTGCTGGAGGAGAGGTTGAGGGGGATGGAGGAGAGGATCAGACTGCTGGAGGAGAGGTTGAGGGGGATGGAGGAGAGGACTGGGGACTGTTGAGGAGAGGCTGAGGATGGCGTGTGACAGAGAACAACCTACTAGGAGAGGTGGACACCCCAAAGAAAAGCTGGGCAGAACAGCACACACCTCAGCCTCGACAACAGTCTCGACACCAGAGCAGAAATCAAATCATCATAAATTACATTTATTTATAAAGCCCTCTACATCAGCTGATATATCAAAGTGCTGTACAGAAAAACCCAGCCTAAAAACCCCCAAACAGCAAGCAATGCAGCTGTAGAAGACGGCTAGGAAAAACTCCTATAAAGACCAGAACCAGGGCAGTCCACACCAGACCCTGACCATAGAGTCGATATCACAGCAGAACAGTCCACACCAGACCCTGACCATAGAGTCGACATCACAGAACAGTCAAGACACCAAGTCCACACCAGACCCACACCAGACCTGACCATAGAGTCGACATCACAGCAGAACAGACCACACCAGACCCTGACCATAGAGTCACATCACAGCAGAACCAGACATCACACCAGTCCACCCAGGCCTGACCATAGAGTCGACACCACAGCAGAACAGTCCACACCAGACCCTGACCATAGAGCTCGACATCACAGCAGAACAGTCCACACCAGACCCTGACCATAGAGTCGACATCACAGCAGAACAGTCCACACCAGACCCTGACCATAGAGTCGACATCACAGCAGAACAGACCACACCAGACCCTGACCATAGAGTCGACATCACAGCAGAACAGACCACTGAGCCTCCTACCACTGAGGAAGTACAGCTCCCGCTCAGCCCAGTCAAAGCTGTTCGCTGCTCTGGCCCCCAATGGTGGAACAAACTCCCTCACGACGCCAGGACAGCGGAGTCAATCACCACCTTTCCGGAGACACCTGAAACCCCACCTCTTTAAGGAATACCTAGGATAGGATAAAGTATCCCCTTTAAGATTTGGATGCACTATTGTAAAGTGACTGTTCCACTGGATCAGGTGACCGCACCAATTTGTAAGTCGGCCTCTTGACAAGAAGCGTCTGCTATGACTTAAATGTAAATGTAAATGTCTAAATGACTTAAATGTAATGTAAATGTAAATGAAGAACCCCAAGCCCAGCGACTCTAACCCCTCTGAGCCACCCAGATAGCCCTCCTGACAACCCCCCACACCGACTGAGGACAAACACAAGACAAAGATTGTTCTCCTTATGGACTCAAATGGGAAATATATACAAGAAGAAAAAACAAACCCAGAAGCAACACAGTGTGTCTAAACTCTGGGTGTCCAAACAGTGTGTCAGTGTGTCTAAACTCTGGTGTCCAAACACAGTGTGTCTAAACTCTGGTGTCCAAACACAGTGTGTCTAAATCCTGGTGTCCAAACACAGTGTGTCTAAACTCTGGTGTCCAAACACAGTGTGTCTAAACTCTGGTGTCCAAACACAGTGTGTCTCTGGTGTCAAACTCTGGTGTCCAAACACAGTGTGTCTAAACTTGGTGTCCAAACACAGTGTGTCTAAACTCCTGGTGTCCAAACACAGTCTGTCTAAACTCTGGTGTCCCTAAACACAGTGTGTCTAAACACAGTATTATTCTTAAACTCTGGTGTCCAAACACAGTGTGTCTAACACTCTGGTGTCCAAACACAGTGTGTCTAAACTCTGGTGTCCAGAACACAGTGTGTCTAAACTCTGGTGTCCAAACACAGTGTGTCTAAAAACTCTGGTGTCCAAACACAGTGTGTCTAAACTCTGGTGTCCAAACAGTGATAAACTCTGGTGTCCAAAAGTGTGTCAAACTCTGGTGTCCAAACACAGTGTGTCTAAACTCTGGTGTCCAAACACAGTGGTGTCTAAACTCTGGTGTCCAAACACAGTGTGTCTAAATGTCCAAACACAGTGGTGTCCAAACACAGTGTGTCTACATCTGGTGTCCAAACACAGTGTGTCTAAACTCTGGTGTCCAAACACAGTGTGTCTAAACTCTGGTGTCCAAACACAGTGTGTCTAAACTCTGGTGTCCAAACACAGTGTCTAAACTCTGGTGTCCAAACACAGTGTGTCTAAACTCTGGTGTCCAAACACAGTGTGTCTAAACTCTGGTGTCCAAACACAGTGTGTCTAAACTCTGGTGTCCAAACACAGTGTGTCTAAACTCTGGTGTCCAAACACAGTGTGTCTAAACTCTGGTGTCCAAACACAGTGTGTCTAAACTCTGGTGTCCAAACACAGTGTGTCTAAACTCTGGTGTCCAAACACAGTGTGTCTAAACTCTGGTGTCCAAACACAGTGTGTCTAAACTCTGGTGTCCAAACACAGTGTGTCTAAACTCTGGTGTCCAAACACAGTGTGTCTAAACTCTGGTGTCCAAACACAGTGTGTCTAAAACTCTGGTGTCCAAACACAGTGTGTCTAAACTCTGGTGTCCAAACACAGTGTGTCTAAACTCTGGTGTCCAAACACAGTGTGTCTAAACTCTGGTGTCCAAACACAGTGTGTCTAAACTCTGGTGTCCAAACACAGTGAGTCTAAACTCTGGTGTCCAAACACAGTGTGTCTAAACTCTGGTGTCCAAACACAGTGTGTCTAAACTCTGGTGTCCAAACACAGTGTGTCTAAACTCTGGTGTCCAAACACAGTGTGTCTAAACTCTGGTGTCCAAACACAGTGTGTCTAAACTCTGGTGTCCAAACACAGTGTGTCTAAACTCTGGTGTCCAAACACAGTGTGTCTAAACTCTGGTGTCCAAACACAGTGTGTCTAAACTCTGGTGTCCAAACACAGTGTGTCTAAACTCCTGGTGTCCAAACACAGTGTGTCTAAACTCTGTGTGTCCAAACACAGTGTGTCTAAACTCTGGTGTCCAAACACAGTGTGTCTAAACTCTGGTGTCCAAACACAGTCTGGGTGTCCAAACACAGTGTGTCTAAACTCCTGGTGTCCAAACACAGTGTGTCTAAACTCTGGTGTCCAAACACAGTGTGTCTAAACTCTAAACTCTGGTGTCCAAACACAGTGTGTCTAAACTCTGGTGTCCAAACACAGTGTGTCTAAACTCTGGTGTCCAAACACAGTGTGTCTAAACTCTGGTGTCCAAACACAAACTCTGTGTGTCTAAACTCTGGTGTCCAAACACAGTGTGTCTAAACTCTGGTGTCCAAACACAGTGTGTCTAAACTCTGGTGTCCAAACACAGTGTGTCTAAACTCTGGTGTCCAAACACAGTGTGTCTAAACTCTGGTGTCCAAACACAGTGTGTCTAAACTCTGGTGTCCAAACACTGGTGTCCAAACACAGTGTGTCTAAACTCTGGTGTCCAAACACAGTGTGTCTAAACTCTGGTGTCCAAACACAGTGTGTCTAAACTCTGGTGTCCAAACACAGTGTGTCTAAACTCTGGTGTCCAAACACAGTGTGTCTAAACTCTGGTGTCCAAACACAGTGTGTCTAAGCCTGGTGTCCAAACACAGTGTGTCTAAACTCTGGTGTCCAAACACAGTGTGTCTAAACTCTGGTGTCCAAACACAGTGTGTCTAAACTCTGGTGTCCAAACACAGTGTGTCTAAACTCTGGTGTCCAAACACAGTGTGTCTAAACTCTGGTGTCCAAACACAGTGTGTCTAAACTCTGGTGTCCAAACACAGTGTGTCTAAACTCTGGTGTCCAAACACAGTGTGTCTAAACTCTGGTGTCCAAACACAGTGTGTCTAAACTCTGGTGTCCAAACACAGTGTGTCTAAACTCTGGTGTCCAAACACAGTGTGTCTAAACTCTGGTGTCCAAACACAGTGTGTCTAAACTCTGGTGTCCAAACACAGTGTGTCTAAACTCTGGTGTCCAAACACAGTGTGTCTAAACTCTGGTGTCCAAACACAGTGTGTCTAAACTCTGGTGTCCAAACACAGTGTGTCTAAACTCTGGTGTCCAAACACAGTGTGTCTAAACTCTGGTGTCCAAACACAGTGTGTCTAAACTCTGGTGTCCAAACACAGTGTGTCTAAACTCTGGTGTCCAAACACAGTGTGTCTAAACTCTGGTGTCCAAACACAGTGTGTCTAAACTCTGGTGTCCAAACACAGTGTGTCTAAACTCTGGTGTCCAAACACAGTGTGTCTAAACTCTGGTGTCCAAACACAGTGTGTCTAAACTCTGGTGTCCAAACACAGTGTGTCTAAACTCTGGTGTCCAAACACAGTGTGTCTAAACTCTGGTGTCCAAACACAGTGTGTCTAAACTCTGGTGTCCAAACACAGTGTGTCTAAACTCTGGTGTCCAAACACAGTGTGTCTAAACTCTGGTGTCCAAACACAGTGTGTCTAAACTCTGGTGTCCAAACACAGTGTGTCTAAACTCTGTCCAAACACAGTGTCCAAACACAGTGTGTCTAAACTCTGGTGTCCAAACACAGTGTGTCTAAACTCTGGTGTCCAAACACAGTGTGTCTAAACTCTGGTGTCCAAACACAGTGTGTCTAAACTCTGGTGTCCAAACACAGTGTGTCTAAACTCTGTGTCCAAACACAGTGTGTCTAAACTCTGGTGTCCAAACACAGTGTGTCTAAACTCTGGTGTCCAAACACAGTGTGTCTAAACTCTGGTGTCCAAACACAGTGTGTCTAAACTCTGGTGTCCAAACACAGTGTGTCTAAACTCTGGTGTCCAAACACAGTGTGTCTAAACTCTGGTGTCCAAACACAGTGTGTCTAAACTCTGGTGTCCAAACACAGTGTGTCTAAACTCTGGTGTCCAAACACAGTGTGTCTAAACTCTGGTGTCCAAACACAGTGTGTCTAAACTCTGGTGTCCAAACACAGTGTGTCTAAACTCTGGTGTCCAAACACAGTGTGTCTAAACTCTGGTGTCCAAACACAGTGTGTCTAAACTCTGGTGTCCAAACACAGTGTGTCTAAACTCTGGTGTCCAAACACAGTGTGTCTAAACTCTGGTGTCCAAACACAGTGTGTCTAAACTCTGGTGTCCAAACACAGTGTGTCTAAACTCTGGTGTCCAAACACCCAGCGCACCCTAGACCTTCTGTCTGAGGACCAACTAGGTTCACCCAGCGCCCCCTAGACCTTCTGTCTGAGGACCAACTAGGTTCACCCTAGACCTTCTGTCTGAGGACTCTGACCCAGCGCGCCCTAGACCTTCTGTCTGAGGACCAACTAGGTTCACCCAGCGCGCCCTAGACCTTCTGTCTGAGGACCAACTAGGTTCACCCAGCCACATAATAAAACACACAGGCACAAACAACCTGAGAACACAGCAGGAAAGGGTGGCCAAAGCACTGAAACGAGTGATTGAAAAGGCTTCTTCTACTTTCCCCAACGCACAAGTGGTTATCTCTACCCTGCTACCACGAAAATACTTCCACCCTGCTACTATACAGCAGGTAAACGCAAGTATTTCCCGTGACTGTGCCTCAAAACCAAATGTTTTCCTGGCCCACCACTCCAACCTGGACTTGCAGAGCCTCTATGACCAGGTCCACCTATACAAGGCAGCAGTGCCCACCTTCGCCTGGACTCTAAAGGACATCGCTCTCAAATGTAGGCCCAACACTTCACACAGGAGCAACAGATCAATAGACACCCCGCCCAGACCAGCGATACACTCTCCCAGACCTGCGGGACCACCCCCCCCACCTGGACCTACATATAGAGGCCCCACGCAGAGAATACCTACATCCAGATCCCCCCCACCTGGACCTGCATATAGAGGACCAAAGGAACTGAGTAGCATTAAGAAATGCTATAGATGGAAGGAATGCACTTTGGAAAACTACCCAAAAACAATTAGGCAACAACAAATTCAATCCCTTTTAGACAATTTCCTGGGTAAAACGTTCCACTGTAATAGTGAAGGTGTAAACTTGGCAGTAGAACATCTTAACAGTATATTTGACCTCTCAGCTTCCCTATCAAATCTAAAAATCTCAAACAGAAAACTGAAGAAAATGAACAACAATGACAAATGGTTTGATGAAGAATGCAAAAATCGAAGAAAGAAATTGAGAAACCTGTCCAACCAAAAACACAGAGACCCGGAAACCCTGAGTCTAGGCCTTCACTATGGTGAATTACTAAAACAATACAGAAATACACTACGGAAGAAGAAGGAACAGCATGTCAGAAATCAGCTCAATGCAATTGAATAATCCATAGACCACTTCTGGGAAAATTGGAAAACACTAAACAAACAACAACACACATAATTATGTGGGTAAAGATGTCTGGGTAAACCACTTCTCCAATCATTTTGGCTCGATAACAAAGAACAAACAGCAAAAACATATACATGATCAAATACACAGCTTAGAATCAACTATTAAAGACGACCAGAACCCACTGGATTCTCCAATTACCTTGAATGAACTACAGGACAAAATACAAACCCTCCAACCCAAAAAGGCCTGTGGTGTTGATGGTATCCTCAATGAAATGATCAAATATACAGACAACACATTTCAATTGGCTATACTAAAACTATTTAACATCATCCTTAGCTCTGGCATCTTCCCAATATTTGGAACCAAGGACTGATCTCCCCAATCCACAAAAAGTGGAGACAAATTTGACCCCAATAACTACTGTGGGATATGCGTCAACAGTAACCTTGAGAAATCCTCTGCATTATCATTAACAGCAGACTCTTACATTTCCTCAGTGAAAACAATGTACTGAGCAAATGTCAAATTGGCCTTTTACCAAATTACCATATGACAGACCACGTATTCACCCTGCACACCCTAATTGACAACCAAACAAACCAAAACAAAGGCAAAGTCTTTAAGCCTTCGACTAATCTGGCATGAGGGTCTGCTATACAAACTGATGGAAAGTGGTGTTGGGGGTAAAACATACGACATTATAAAATCCATGTACACAAACAACAAGTGTGCAGGTTAAAATAGGCAAAACACACACGCCTTTCCCACAGGGCCGTAAGGTGAGACAGGGATGCAGCTTAAGCCCCACCCCTTCAACGTATATATCAACAAATTGGCGAGGGCACTAGAAAAGTCTGCAGCACCCGGCCTCACCCTACTAGAATCTGAATTCAAATGTCTACTGTTTGCTGATGATATGGTGCTTCTGTCACCAACCAAGGAGAGAGAGAGGGAGAGAGGGGAGAGAGGGAGAGAGGGAGAGAGACAGAGAGACAGAGAGACAGAGAGACAGAGAGACAGAGAGACAGAGAGACAGAGAGACAGACAGACAGACAGACAGACAGACAGACAGACAGACAGACAGACAGACAGACAGACAGACAGACAGACAGACAGACAGACAGACAGACAGACAGACAGACAGACAGACAGACAGACAGACAGAGATACAGACAGTCAGAGATACAGGGAGAGAGAGACAGACAGCGAGAGATACAGGGAGAGAGAGAGAGACAAAGAGAGAAACCCTAACCCCAAATAGATAGCAGGCCTAATCTCACCCTGTCCTGCACATCCACATCGCATCAGACTACGCCACATGAAAACTAGACACTCCTAGCATCTCAAATATCACCCTCTCCTATAAAGAGCATTAACACTAAACACTCCTAGCATCTCAAATATCACCCTCTCCTATAAAGAGCATTAACACTAAACACTCCTAGCATCTCAAATATCACCCTCTCCTATAAAGAGCATTAACACTAAACACTCCTAGCATCTCAAATATCACCCTCTCCTATAAAGAGCATTAACACTAAACACTCCTAGCATCTCAAATAGCATCCTCTCCTATAAAGTGCATTAACACTAAACACTCCTAGCATCTCAAATAGCATCCTCTTATAAAGTGCATTAGTTATCAAATAAAAACTCCAATAAACTTTTATTAGTGAATACAAAACCAACAACAGCAGTAAAAACAAGGATAAATGAAGAATGAAGAAATAAAAGTAACAAGTAATTAAAGTGCAGCAGTAAAATAACAATAGTCAATGTGGAGGCTATTTACAGGGGGTACTGGTACAGAGTCAATGTGGAGACTATATACAGGGGGTACTGGTACAGAGTCAATGTGGAGGCTATTTACAGGGGGTACTGGTACAGAGTCAATGTGGAGGCTATATACAGGGGGTACTGGTACAGAGTCAATGTGGAGGCTATTTACAGGGGGTACTGGTACAGAGTCAATGTGGAGGCTATATACAGGGGTACTGGTACAGAGTCAATGTGGAGACTATATACAGGGGGTACTGGTACAGAGTCAATGTGGAGGCTATTTACAGGGGTACTGGTACAGAGTCAATGTGGAGGCTATATGCAGGGGGGTACTGGTACAGAGTCAATGTGGAGACTATATACAGGGGGTACTGGTACAGAGTCAATGTGGAGGCTATATACAGGGGGTACTGGTACAGAGTCAATGTGGAGGCTATATACAGGGGTACTGGTACAGAGTCAATGTGGAGGCTATATACAGGGGGTACTGGTACAGAGTCAATGTGGAGGCTATATACAGAGGGGTACTGGTACAGAGTCAATGTGGAGGCTATATACAGAGGGGTACTGGTACAGAGTCAATGTGGAGGCTATATACAGAGGGGTACTGGTACAGAGTCAATGTGGAGGCTATATACAGGGGTACTGGTACAGAGTCAATGTGGAGGCTATATACAGAGGGGTACTGGTACAGAGTCAATGTGGAGGCTATATACAGGGGGTACTGGTACAGAGTCACTATATACAGGGGGTACTGGTACAGAGTCAATGTGGAGGCTATATACAGGGGGTACTGGTACAGAGTCAATGTGGAGACTATATACAGGGGTACTGGTACAGAGTCAATGTGGAGGCTATTTACAGGGGGTACTGGTACAGAGTCAATGTGGAGGCTATATGCAGGGGGTACTGGTACAGAGTCAATGTGGAGACTATATACAGGGGGTACTGGTACAGAGTCAATGTGGAGGCTATATACAGGGGTACTGGTACAGAGTCAATGTGGAGGCTATATACAGGGGTACTGGTACAGAGTCAATGTGGAGGCTATATACAGGGGGTACTGGTACAGAGTCAATGTGGAGGCTATATACAGAGGGGTACTGGTACAGAGTCAATGTGGAGGCTATATACAGAGGGGTACTGGTACAGAGTCAATGTGGAGGCTATATACAGAGGGGTACTGGTACAGAGTCAATGTGGAGGCTATATACAGGGGGTACTGGTACAGAGTCAATGTGGAGGCTATATACAGAGGGGTACTGGTACAGAGTCAATGTGGAGGCTATATACAGGGGGTACTGGTACAGAGTCAATGTGGAGGCTATTTACAGGGGGTACTGGTACAGAGTCAATGTGGAGGCTATATACAGGGGGTACTGGTACAGAGTCAATGTGGAGGCTATTTACAGGGGGTACTGGTACAGAGTCAATGTGGAGGCTATATACAGGGGGTACTGGTACAGAGTCAATGTGGAGACTATATACAGGGGGTACTGGTACAGAGTCAATGTGGAGGCTATTTACAGGGGGTACTGGTACAGAGTCAATGTGGAGGCTATATGCAGGGGGTACTGGTACAGAGTCAATGTGAGACTATATACAGGGGGTACTGGTACAGAGTCAATGTGGAGGCTATATACAGGGGGTACTGGTACAGAGTCAATGTGGAGGCTATATACAGGCTGGTACAGAGTCAATGTGGAGGCAGATACAGGGGGTACTGGTACAGAGTCAATGTGGAGGCTATATACAGAGGGGTACTGGTACAGAGTCAATGTGGAGGCTATATACAGAGGGGTACTGGTACAGAGTCAATGTGGAGGCTATATACAGAGGGGTACTGGTACAGAGTCAATGTGGAGGCTATATACAGGGGGTACTGGTACAGAGTCAATGTGGAGGCTATATACAGAGGGGTACTGGTACAGAGTCAATGTGGAGGCTATATACAGGGGGTACTGGTACAGAGTCAATGTGGAGGCTATATACAGGGGGTACTGGTACAGAGTCAATGTGGAGGCTATATACAGGGGGTACTGGTACAGAGTCAATGTGGAGACTATATACAGGGGGTACTGGTACAGAGTCAATGTGGAGGCTATTTACAGGGGGTACTGGTACAGAGTCAATGTGGAGGCTATATGCAGGGGGTACTGGTACAGAGTCAATGTGGAGACTATATACAGGGGGTACTGGTACAGAGTCAATGTGGAGGCTATATACAGGGGGTACTGGTACAGAGTCAATGTGGAGGCTATATACAGGGGGTACTGGTACAGAGTCAATGTGGAGGCTATATACAGGGGGGTACTGGTACAGAGTCAATGTGGAGGCTATATACAGAGGGGTACTGGTACAGAGTCAATGTGGAGGCTATATACAGAGGGGTACTGGTACAGAGTCAATGTGGAGGCTATATACAGGGGGGTACTGGTACAGAGTCAATGCGGAGGCTATATACAGAGGGGTACTGGTACAGAGTCAATGTGGAGGCTATATACAGGGGGGTACTGGTACAGAGTCAATGTGGAGGCTATATACAGAGGGGTACTGGTACAGAGTCAATGTGGAGGCTATATACAGAGGGGTACTGGTACAGAGTCAATGTGGAGGCTATATACAGGGGGTACTGGTACAGAGTCAATGTGGAGGCTATATACAGAGGGTACTGGTACAGAGTCAATGTGGAGGCTATATACAGGGGGGTACTGGTACAGAGTCAATGTGGAGGCTATATACAGAGGGGTACTGGTACAGAGTCAATGTGGAGGCTATATACAGAGGGGTACTGGTACAGAGTCAATGTGGAGGCTATATACAGAGGGGTACTGGTACAGAGTCAATGCGGAGGCTATATACAGAGGGGTACCAGTACAGAGTCAATGTGGAGACTATATACAGGGGGGTACTGGTACAGAGTCAATGTGGAGGCTATATACAGGGGGGTACTGGTACAGAGTCAATGTGGAGGCTATATACAGAGGGGTACTGGTACAGAGTCAATGTGGAGGCTATATACAGGGGGTACTGGTACAGAGTCAATGTGGAGGCTATATACAGGGGGTACTGGTACAGAGTCAATGTGGAGGCTATATACAGGGGGTACTGGTACAGAGTCAATGTGGAGGCTATATACAGAGGGGTACTGGTACAGAGTCAATGCGGAGGCTATATACAGAGGGGTACTGGTACAGAGTCAATGCGGAGGCTATATACAGAGGGGTACTGGTACAGAGTCAATGTGGAGGCTATATACAGAGGGGTACTGGTACAGAGTCAATGTGGAGGCTATATACAGGGGGGTACTGGTACAGAGTCAATGTGGAGGCTATATACAGAGGGGTACTGGTACAGAGTCAATGTGGAGGC
The DNA here is from genome assembly GCF_021184085.1 of Oncorhynchus gorbuscha. Classification (NCBI taxonomy): domain Eukaryota; kingdom Metazoa; phylum Chordata; class Actinopteri; order Salmoniformes; family Salmonidae; genus Oncorhynchus; species Oncorhynchus gorbuscha. The sequence goes on along the minus strand of NW_025749972.1, from coordinate 5,983 downwards.
TATATACAGAGGGGTACTGGTACAGAGTCAATGTGGAGGCTATATACAGGGGGTACTGGTACAGAGTCAATGTGGAGGCTATATACAGAGGGTACTGGTACAGAGTCAATGTGGAGGCTATATACAGGGGGGTACTGGTACAGAGTCAATGTGGAGGCTATATACAGAGGGGTACTGGTACAGAGTCAATGTGGAGGCTATATACAGAGGGGTACTGGTACAGAGTCAATGTGGAGGCTATATACAGAGGGGTACTGGTACAGAGTCAATGCGGAGGCTATATACAGAGGGGTACCAGTACAGAGTCAATGTGTATATACAGGGGGTACTGGTACAGAGTCAATGTGGAGGCTATATACAGGGGTACTGGTACAGAGTCAATGTGGAGGCTATATACAGAGGGGTACAGAGTCAATGTGGAGGCTATATACAGGGGGTACTGGTACAGAGTCAATGTGGAGGCTATATACAGGGGGTACTGGTACAGAGTCAATGTGGAGGCTATATACAGGGGGTACTGGTACAGAGTCAATGTGGAGGCTATATACAGAGGGGTACTGGTACAGAGTCAATGCGGAGGCTATATACAGAGGGGTACTGGTACAGAGTCAATGCGGAGGCTATATACAGAGGGGTACTGGTACAGAGTCAATGTGGAGGCTATATACAGAGGGGTACTGGTACAGAGTCAATGTGGAGGCTATATACAGGGGGTACTGGTACAGAGTCAATGTGGAGGCTATATACAGGGGGTACTGGTACAGAGTCAATGTGGAGACTATATACAGGGGGTACCGGTACAGAGTCAATGTGGAGGCTATATACAGGGGGTACCAGTACAGAGTCAATGTGGAGGCTATATACAGGGTGGTACTGGTACAGAGTCAATGTGGAGGCTATATACAGGGGGTACCAGTACAGAGTCAATGTGGAGGCTATATACAGGGGGTACTGGTACAGAGTCATTGTGGAGGCAATATACAGGGGGTACTTGTACAGAGTCAATGTGGAGGCTGTATACAGGGGGGTACTGGTACAGAGTCAATGTGGAGACTATATACAGGGGGTACCGGTACAGAGTCAATGTGGAGGCTATATACAGGGGGTACCGGTACAGAGTCAATGTGGAGACTATATACAGGGGGGTACCGGTACAGAGTCAATGTGGAGGCTATATACAGGGGTGTACCGATACAGAGTCAATGTGGAGACTATATACAGGGGGTACCAGTATGGAGTCAATATGGAGGCTATATACAGGGGGTACCGGTACAGAGTCAAGGTGCGGGGGTATCGGTTAGTTGAGGTAATATGGACATGTAGGTAGAGTTATTAAAGTGACTAGATAATAACAGAGAGTAGCAGTGGTGTAAAAGAGGGGAGGGGGGCAATGCAAATAGTCTGGGTAGCCATTTGATTAGGTGTTCTGGAGTCTTATGGCTTGGGGAGTAGAAGCTGTTTTAGTAGCCCCTTGGAAATAGACCTGGTGCTCCAGTACCGCTAGCCGTGCGGTAGCAGAGAGAACAGTCTATGACCAGGGTGGTTTGAATCTTTGACAATTTGTAGGGCCTTCTTGTGACACCGCCTGGTTAGAGGTCCTGGATGGCAGGAAGCTTGGTGATGTACTGGGTCCTTCGCACTCCCCTCTGCCGTGCCTTGCGGTTGGAGGCCGAGCAATTGCTGTACCAGGCAGTGATGCAACCTGTCAGGATGCTCTCGATGTTGCAGTTCTAGAACCTTTGAGGATCTGAGGACCCATGCCAAATATTTTCAGTCTCCTGAGGCGAAATAGGTTTAGGTTCTTCATGACTGCCTTGGTGTGCTTGGACCATGTTAGTTTGTTGGTGATGTGGACACCAAAGAACTTGAAGCTCTCAACCTGTTCCACTACAGCCCCGTCGATGAGAATGGGGACGTGCTCGGTCCTCTTTTTCCTGTAGTCCACAATCATCTCCTTTGTCTTGATCACGTTGATGGAGAGGTTGTTGTCCTGGCACCACACGGCCAGGTCTCTGACCTCCTCCCTATAGGCTGTCTCATCGTTGTCGGTGATCAGGCCTACCACTGTTGTGTCGTCAAACTTAATGATGGTGTTGGAGTTGTGTTTGGCCATGCAGTCAAGAGTGAACAGGGAGTACAGGAGGGGACTGAGCATGCACCCATGGGGAGCTCCAGTGTTGAGGATCAGCGTGGCGGATGTGTTGTTTACCTACCCTTACGACCTAGGGGCGGCCCGTCAGGAAGTCCAGGATCCAGTTGCAGAGGGAGGTGTTTAGTCCCAGGGTCCTTAGCTTAGTGATGAGCTTTAAAGGCACTGTGGTGTTGAACGCTGAGCTGTAGTCAATGAGCAGCATTCTCACATAGGTGTTCCTTTTGTCAAGGTAGGAAAGGGCAGTGTGGAGTGCAATAGAGATTGTATCATCTGTGGATCTGTTGGGGTGGTATGCAAATTGGAGTGGGTCTAGGGGTTTCTGGGATAAGGGTGATGTGAGCCAAGGCCAGACTGTCAAAGCACTTCATGGCTATCGACATTAGTGCTACGGGCGGTAGTCATTTAGGCAGGTTACTTTAGTGTTCTTGGGCATAGGCACTATGGTGGTCTGCTTAAAACATGTTGGTATTACAGACCTCCGGACAGGGAGAGTTTGAAAATGTCAGTGAAGACACTTGCCAGTTGGTCAGCGCATGCCCAGAGCACACGTCCTGGTAATCCATCTGGCCCCACGGCTTTGCTGCTGCCTTATGAATGTTTACCTGTTTAAAGGTCTCACTCACATCGGCTGCGGAGAGCGTGATCACACAGTTTCAGTGTTATTTGCCTCGAAGAGAGCATAGAAAAAGTGTTGCTTCTCTGGTAGGCTCGTGTCACTGGGCAGCTCTCGGGCTGTGCATCCCTTTGTAGTCTGTAATTGTTTGCCAGCCCTGCCACATCCGACGGAATCAAAGCCGGTGTAGTATGATTCAACCTTAGTCCTGTATTGACGCTTTGCCTGTTTGATGGTTCGTCGGAGGACATAGCAGGATTTATTATAAGCTTCCCGAGTTAGAGTCCCGATCCTTGAAAGCTCAGTGATGCTTGTTGCCTGTAATCTATGGCTTCTGGTTGGGGTATGTACGTACGGTCACTGTGGGGACGACGTCATCGATACACTTATTGATGAAGCCAAATCAAATCAAATCAAATCAAATTTTATTTGTCACATACACATGGTTAGCAGATGTTAATGCGAGTGTAGCGAAATGCTTGTGCTTCTAGTTCCGACAATGCAGTGATAACCAACAAGTAATCTAACTAACAATTCCAAAACTACTGTCTTATACACAGTGTAAGGGATAAGGAACATGTACATAAGGATATATGAATGAGTGATGGTACAGAGCAGCATACAGTAGATGGTATCGAAGTACAGTATATACATATGAGATGAGTGTGTAGACAAAGTAAACAAAGTGGCATAGTTAAGTGGCTAGTGATACATGTGTTACATAAGGATGCAGTCGATGATGTAGAGTACAGTATATACATATGCATATGAGATGAATAATGAAGGGTAAGTAACATTATATAAGGTAGCATTGTTTAAAGTGGCTAGTGATATATTTACATCATTTCTCAATTCCCATTATTAAATGGCTGGAGTTGGGGTCAGTGTCAATGACAGTGTGTTGGCAGCAGCCACTCAGTGTTAGTGGTGGCTGTTTAACAGTCTGATGGCCTTGAGATAGAAGCTGTTTTCAGTCTCTCGGTCCCAGCTTTGATGCACCTGTACTGACCTCGCCTTCTGGATGATAGCGGGGTGAACAGGCAGTGGTTCGGGTGGTTGATGTCCTTGATGATCTTTATGGCCTTCCTGTAACAACGGGTGGTGTAGGTGTCCTGGAGGGCAGGTAGTTTGCCCCCGGTGATGCGTGTGCAGTCCCCACTACCCTCTGAGAGCCCACGGTTGAGGGCGGAGCAGTTGCCGCACCAGGCGGTGATACAGCCCGCCAGGATGCTCTCGATTGTGCATCTGTAGAAGTTTGTGAGTGCTTTTGGTGACAAGCCACTTCTTCAGCCTCCTGAGGTTGAATAGGCGCTGCTGCGCTTTCTTCACGACGCTGTCAGTGTGAGTGGACCAATTCAGTTTGTCTGTGATGTGTATACAGGAACTTAAACTAGCTACCCTCTCCACTACTGTTCCATCGATGTGGATGGGGTGTTCCCTCTGCTGTTTCCTGAAGTCCACAATCATCTCCTTAGTTTTGTTGACGTTGAGTGTGAGGTTATTTTCCTGACACCACACTCCAAGGGCCCTCACCTCCTCCCCTGTAGGCCGTCTCGTCGTTGTTGGTAATCAAGCCACCACTGTTGTGTCGTCCGCAAACTTGATGATTGAGTTGGAGGCGTGCGTGGCCACGCAGTCGTGGGTGAACAGAGGTACAGGAGAGGGCTCTAACGCACCTTGGGGGGCCCTGCTGAGGATCAGCGGGGAGGAGATATTGTTGCTTACCCTCACCACCTGGGGGCGCCCGGCCAGGGAAGTCCAGTACCCAGTTGCACAGGGGCGGGGATCGAGACCCTGGGTCTCGAGAGCTTGATGACGAGCTTGAGGGTACTATGGTGTTGAATGCCGAGCTGTAGTCGATGAACAGCATTCTCACATAGGTATTCCTCTGTCCAGGTGGGTTAGGCAGTGTGCAGTGTGGTTGAGATTGCATCGTCTGTGGACCTATTTGGGCGGTAAGCAAATTGATGGTCTAGGGTGTCAGGTAGGTGGGAGGTGATATGGTCCTTGACTAGTCTCTCAAAGCACTTCATGATGACGGAAGTGAGTGCTATGGGCGGTAGTCGTTTAGCCCAGTTACCTAGCTTTCTTGGGAACAGGAACAATGGTGGCCCCTTGAAGCACATGTGGGAACAGCAGACTGGTATAGGGATTGATTGAATATGTCCGTAAACACACCGCCAGCTGGTCTGCGCATGCTCTGGAGGCGCGGCTGGGGATGCCTGCCTGGGCCTGCAGCCTTGCGAGGGTTAACACGTTTAAATGTCTACCTCACCTCCTGCAGTGAAGGAGAGACCGCATGTTTCCGTTGCAGGCCGTGGGTCAGTGGCACTGTATTGTCCTCAAAGGGGCAAAAAAGTTATTTAGTCTGCCTGGGAGCAAGACATCCTGGTCCGTGACTGGGGCTGGATTTCATCTTGTAGTCCGTGATTGACCGTAGACCCTGCCACATGCCTCTTGTGTCTGAGCCATTGAATTGGAGATTCCACTCTTTGTTCTGTACTGACGCTTAGCTTGTTTAATAGCCTTACGGGAGGAATAGCTGCACTGTTTGTATTCAGTCATGTTGCCAGACACCTTGCCTGATTAAAGCAGTGGTTCGCGCTTTCAGTTTCACGTCAATGCTGCCATCAATCCACGGTTTCTGGTTAGGGAATGTTTATCGTTATGGGAACTATTATCTTCTGACTGACGCTCTAATGAACTGCACACCGAATCAGCGTATTCGTCAATATTCCCATCTGACGCAATACTGAAACATGTCCCAGTCCACGTGATGGAAGCAGTCTTGGAGTGTAGAGTCAGCTTGGTCTGACCAGCGTTGGACAGACCTCAGCGTGGGAGCCTCTTGTTTTAATTTCTGCCTGTAGGCAGGGATCAGCAAAATGGAGTCGTGGTCAGCTTTTCCGAAAGGGGGCGGGGCAGGGCCTTATATGCGTCGCGGAAGTTAGAGTAACAATGATCCAAGGTTTTACCACCCCTGGTTGCGCAATCGATATGCTGATAAAATTTAGGGAGTCTTGTTTTCAGATTGGCTTTGTTAAAATCCCCAGCTACAATGAATGCAGCCTCCGGATAAATGTTTTCCAGTTTGCAAAGAGTTAAATAAAGTTCGTTCAGAGCCATCGATGTGTCTGCTTGGGGGGGATATATACGGCTGTGATTATAATCGAAGAGAATTCTCTTGGAAGATAATGCGGTCTACATTTGATTGTGAG
>NW_025749971.1:0-21485 GCF_021184085.1 Oncorhynchus gorbuscha | reverse complement strand
TGTCATGCAGGTGACAGAGTTTATTAATGTTCAAAACGGAATAACTGAAATCCTCTAGATTTGTAGAGGGGAAAACAACTGGAGAAGCGGCCACAGACTGCAGGTCGCCCCGGGTAGGCGCAGGCCGTAGTCGACTGAGACACCTGCTCACACGCAGCGTCTGATGAAGGCACAAAACACGACAGGACAGGGTGATACACAATCACGGCAAAAACACGACAGGACAGGGCGAAACGCAATCACAGCATGGTGAATACAAAACAAGGAACCGACGGAACAGGAACGGATCACAAAGGAATAAATAGGGAGTCTAATCAGGGAAAGGATCGGGAACAGGTGTGGGAAGACTAAATGATGATTAGGGGAATAGGAACAGCTGGGAGCAGGAACGGAACGACAGAGAGAAGAGAGAGCGAGAGAGTGTGAGAGAGGGAGGGGGAGAGAGAGGGATAGAACCAAACAAGACCAGCAGAGGGAAACGAATAGCATGGGGAGCACAGGGACAAGACATGACAATAAATGACAAACATGACAGTACCCCCACTCACCGAGCGCCTCCTGGCGCACTCGAGGAGGAATCCTGGCGGCAACGGAGGAAATCATCGATGAGCGAACGGTCCAGCACGTCCGAGACGGAACCCAACTCCTCTCCTCAGGACCGTAACCCTCCCAATCCACTAGGTATTGGTGACCCCGTCCCCGAGAACGCATGTCCATAATTTTATGTACCTTGTAAATAGGTGCGCTCTCGACAAGGACGGGAGGGGGGAGGGAAGACGAACGGGGTGCGAAGAAAGGGCTTAACACAGGAGACATGGAAGACAGGATGGACGCGACGAAGATGTCGCGGAAGAAGCAGTCGCACAGCGACAGGATTGACGACCTGGGAGACACGGAACGGACCAATGAACGCGGAGTCAACTTACGAGAAGCTGTCGTAAGAGGAAGGTTGCGAGTGGAAAGCCACACTCTCTGGCCGCAACAATACCTTGGACTCTTAATCCTGCGTTTATTGGCGGCTCTCACCGTCTGTGCCCTGTAACGGCAAAGTGCAGACCTCACCCTCCTCCAGGTGCGCTCACAACGTTGGACAAACGCTTGAGCGGAGGGAACGCTGGACTCGGCAAGCTGGGATGAGAACAGAGGAGGCTGGTAACCCAGACTACTCTGAAACGGAGATAACCCGGTAGCAGACGAAGGAAGCGACCAGAGCGTATTCTGCCCAGGGGAGCTGTTCTGCCCAAGACGCAGGGTTCCTGAAAGAAAGGCTGCGTAGTATGCGACCAATCGTCTGATTGGCCCTCTCTGCTTGACCGTTAGACTGGGGATGAAACCCGGAAGAGAGACTGACGGACGCACCAATCAAACGACAGAACTCCCTCCAAAACTGTGACGTGAATTGCGGACCTCTGTCTGAAACGGCGTCTAACGGGAGGCCATGAATTCTGAATACATTCTCAATAATGATTTGTGCCGTCTCCTTAGCGGAAGGAAGTTTAGCGAGGGGAATGAAATGTGCCGCCTTAGAGAACCTATCGACAACCGTCAGAATCACAGTCTTCCCCGCAGACAAAGGCAGACCGGTAATGAAGTCTAAGGCAATGTGAGACCATGGTCGAGAAGGAATGGGGAGCGGTCTGAGACGACCGGCAGGAGGAGAGTTACCCGACTTAGTCTGCGCGCAGTCCGAACAGGCAGCCACGAAACGGCGCGTGTCACGCTCCTGAGTCGGCCACCAAAAGCGCTGGCGAATAGACGCAAGAGTGCCTCGAACACCGGGATGACCCGCTAACTTGGCAGAGTGAGCCCACTGAAGAACAGCCAGACGAGTGGAAACAGGAAACGAAAAGGAGGTTACTAGGACAAGCGCGCGGCGACGCAGTGTGCGTGAGTGCTTGCTTAACCTGTCTTTCAATTCCCCAGACTGTTAACCCGACAACACGCCCATAAGGAAGAATCCCCTCGGGATCAGTAGAAGCCACAGAAGAACTAAACAGACGGGATAAGGCATCAGGCTTGGTGTTCTTGCTACCCGGACGGTAAGAAATCACAAACTCGAAACGAGCGAAAAACAACGCCCAACGAGCTTGACGGGCATTAAGTCGTTTGGCAGAACGGATGTACTCAAGGTTCTTATGGTCTGTCCAAACGACAAAAGGAACGGTCGCCCCCTCCAACCACTGTCGCCATTCGCCTAGGGCTAAGCGGATGGCGAGCAGTTCACGGTTACCCACATCATAGTTGCGCTCAGATGGCGACAGGCGATGAGAAAAATAAGCGCAAGGATGAACCTTATCGTCAGACTGGAAGCGCTGGGATAGAATGGCTCCCACGCCTACCTCTGAAGGTCAACCTCGACAATGAATTGTCTAGTGACGTCAGGAGTAACGAGGATAGGAGCGGACGTAAACGTTCTTTTAGAAGATCAAAAGCTCCCTGGGCGGAACCGGACCACTTAAAACACGTCTTGACAGAAGTAAGAGCTGTGAGAGGGGCAGCAACTTGACCGAAATTACGAATGAAACGCCGATAGAAATTAGCGAAACCTAAAAAACGCTGCAAATCGACACGTGACCTTGGAACGGGCCAATCACTGACAGCTTGGACCTTAGCGGAATCCATCTGAATGCCTTCAGCGGAAATAACGGAACCGAGAAAAGTAACGGAGGAGACATGAAAAGAGCACTTCTCAGCCTTTACGTAGAGACAATTCTCTAAAAGGCGCTGTAGAACACGTCGAACGTGCTGAACATGAATCTCGAGTGACGGAGAAAAAATCAGGATATCGTCAAGATAGACAAAAACAAAAATGTTCAGCATGTCTCTCAGAACATCATTAACTAATGCCTGAAAAACAGCTGGCGCATTGGCGAGACCGAACGGCAGAACCCGGTACTCAAAATGCCCTAACGGAGTATTAAACGCCGTTTTCCACTCGTCCCCCTCTCTGATGCGCACGAGATGGTAAGCGTTACGAAGGTCCAACTTAGTAAAGCACCTGGCTCCCTGCAGAATCTCGAAGGCTGATGACATAAGGGGAAGCGGATAACGATTCTTAACCGTTATGTCATTCAGCCCTCGATAATCCACGCAGGGGCGCAGAGTACCGTCCTTCTTCTTAACAAAAAGAACCCCGCCCCGGCCGGAGAGGAAGAAGGCACTATGGTACCGGCGTCAAGAGACACAGACAAATAATCCTCGAGAGCCTTACGTTCGGGAGCCGACAGAGAGTATAGTCTACCTCGAGGAGGAGTGGTCCCCGGAAGGAGATCAATACTACAATCATACGACCGGTGAGGGGGAAGGGAGTTGGCTCGGGACCGACTGAAGACCGTGCGCAGATCATGATATTCCTCCGGCACTCCTGTCAAATCGCCAGGTTCCTCCTGAGAAGTAGGGACAGAAGAAACGGGAGGGATGGCAGACATTAAACACTTCACATGACAAGAAACGTTCCAGGATAGGATAGAATTACTAGACCAATTAATAGAAGGATTATGACATACTAGCCAGGGATGACCCAAACAACAGGTGTAAACGGTGAACGGAAAATCAAAAAAGAAATAGTCTCACTGTGGTTACCAGATACTGTGAGGGTTAAAGGTAGTGTCTCAAATCTGATACTGGGAAGATGACTACCATCTAAGGCGAACATGGGCGTAGGCTTATCTAACTCTCTGAAAGGAATGTCATGTTTCCGAACCCATGCTTCGTCCATGAAACAACCCTCAGCCCCAGAGTCTATCAAGGCACTACATGTAGCGCCCGAACCGGTCCAGCGTAGGTGGACCGACAAAGTAGTACAGGACTTTGATGGAGAGACTTGAGTAGTTGCGCTCACCTGTAGCCCTCCGCTTACAGATGAGCTCTGGCTTTACTGGACATGAATTAACGAAATGTCCAGCAACTCCACAATAGAGGCACAGGCGGTTGGTGATCCTCCGTTCCCTCTCCTTATTCGAGATGCGAATCCCTCCCAGCTGCATGGGCTCAGTCTCAAAGCCAGAGGGGGAGATGGTTGCGATGCGGAGCAGGGAAACACCGTTGATGCGAGCTCTCTTCCACGAGCCCGGTGACGAAGATCTACCCGTCGTTCTATGCGGATGGCGAGAGCAATCAAAGAGTCCACATCTGAAGGAACCTCCCGGGAGAGAATCTCATCCTTAACCACAGCGTGGAGTCCCTCCAGAAAACGAGCGAGCAGCGCCGGCTCGTTCCACTCACTAGAGGCAGCAAGAGTGCGAAACTCAATGGAATAATCCGTTATGGACCGTTCACCTTGGCATAAGGAAGCCAGGGCCCTAGAAGCCTCCCCACCAAAAACTGAACGGTCAAAAACCCGAATCATCTCCTCTTTAAAGTTCTGGAAATCGTTAGAGCAAACAGCCCTTGCCTCCCAGATAGCTGTGCCCCATTCTCGAGCCCGGCCAGTAAGGAGTGAAATGACGTAAGCAACCCGAGCTCTCTCTAGAGTATGTGTTGGGTTGGAGAGAGAACACAATCTCACACTGCGTGAGAAAGGAGCGGCACTCAGTGGGCTGCCCGGAGTAGCAAGGTGGGTTATTAACCCTAGGTTCTGGAGGCTCGGCAGGCCAGGAAGTAACAGGTGGCACGAGACGTAGACTCTGGAACTGTCCAGAGAGGTCGGAAACCTGAGCAGCCAGGTTTTCCACGGCCTGGCGAGCAGCGGACAATTCCTGCTCGTGTCTGCCGAGCATGGCTCCTTGGATCTCGACGGCAGTGTAACGAGCGTCTGAAGTCGCTGGGTCCATTCCTTGGTCGGTTCCTTCTGTCATGCAGGTGAAAGAGGACCCAAACGCGACTTAACAGAAACAGAGTTTATTAATGTTCAAAACGGAATAACTGAAATCCTCTAGATTTGTAGAGGGGAAAAACAACTGGAGAAGCGGCCACAGACTGCAGGTCGCTTCGGGTAGGCGCAGGCCGTAGTCGACTGAGACACCTGCTCACACGCAGCGTCTGATGAAGGCACAAAACACGACAGGACAGGGTGATACACAATCACGGCAAAAAACACGACAGGACAGGGCGAAACGCAATCACAGCATGGTGAATACAAAACAAGGAACCGACGGAACAGGAACGGATCACAAAGGAATAAATAGGGAGTCTAATCAGGGGAAAGGATCGGGAACAGGTGTGGGAAGACTAAATGATGATTAGGGGAATAGGAACAGCTGGGAGCAGGAACGGAACGACAGAGAGAAGAGAGAGCGAGAGAGTGAGAGAGGGAGGGGGAGAGAGAGGGATAGAACCAAACAAGACCAGCAGAGGGAAACGAATAGCATGGGGAGCACAGGGACAAGACATGACAATAAATGACAAACATGACAGGAGGCTAGATGGAAGATGATAGTGTAAACACTGAGCTCTATGAATTTGTGCAAGTGAAGTACAGATGGCTTCTTTCACTTCTCCCGTGGAAGACTTTTCTCTCAGTTATGCTTTAATTTCTTATGTAAGATAAGTGTCTGTGATGCAATGGTTATTGTCCACTGTTCTGAAAAGGGAACTGGGATGTCTCATAACCCTGATCCTTCTCATTTAAAACATGTTTTTCTCTCTTTCCTTTTTCATCACTCCCACCCCTCTCTTTCTCCTCTGCCTATATCCTACCCTCTCCCACCCCTCTCTTTCTCCTCTGCCTATATCCTACCCTCTCCCACCCCTCTCTTTCTCCTCTGCCTATATCCTACCCTCTCCCACCCCTCTCTTTCTCCTCTGCCTATATCCTACCCTCTCCCACCCCTCTCTTTCTCCTCTGCCTATATCCTACCCTCTCCCACCCCTCTCTTTCTCCTCTGCCTATATCCTACCCTCTCCCACCCCTCTCTTTCTCCTCTGCCTATATCCTACCCTCTCCCACCCCTCTCTTTCTCCTCTGCCTATATCCTACCCTCTCCCACCCCTCTCTTTCTCCTCTGCCTATATCCTACCCTCTCCCACCCCTCTCTTTCTCCTCTGCCTATATCCTACCCTCTCCCACCCCTCTCTTTCTCCTCTGCCTATATCCTACCCTCTCCCACCCCTCTCTTTCTCCTCTGCCTATATCCTACCCTCTCCCACCCCTCTCTTTCTCCTCTGCCTATATCCTACCCTCTCCCACCCCTCTCTTTCTCCTCTGCCTATATCCTACCCTCTCCCACCCCTCTCTTTCTCCTCTGCCTATATCCTACCCTCTCCCACCCCTCTCTTTCTCCTCTGCCTATATCCTACCCTCTCCCACCCCTCTCTTTCTCCTCTGCCTATATCCTACCCTCTCCCACCCCTCTCTTTCTCCTCTGCCTATATCCTACCCTCTCCCACCCCTCTTTTCTCCTCTGCCTATATCCTACCCTCTCCCACCCCTCTCTTTCTCCTCTGCCTATATCCTACCCTCTCCCACCCCTCTCTTTCTCCTCTGCCTATATCCTACCCTCTCCCACCCCTCTCTTTCTCCTCTGCCTATATCCTACCCTCTCCCACCCACCCCAAAACGACTCTGCTAGTTGTTTTCATTTAAATGAAAGCTGTGGCTTTGGTTCTCAAAGCTGCATGAATATTTCACTTCATAGAGAAAAATGTCATGTGTAGAGGGGTGATCAGCCTTTCACATGACTCTATTCATGCATGCTAACTGAGGTTTGGATTCTTAGCTCAAGGGCGTAACTTTGGGGGGGTCAATGGGTTCCGGGGGTCAACACACTTCTAGGGAGGTCCGGGGGAATTCCTCCCTGTGACATTTAAAAACATTTTTTTGTGAAAGGGTTGTTTCTAGTGAATTTTGAATACATCCCAAACATTGCTGATAATTTGGTCAATATATCCCAACCACAACTGAAATACCAATCATTTCTGTATTACTTTTAACAGTTCAGAAAGTAAACATGATTGGAAATTTGTTCTGGGTTGTGCTTAATTAAATTGACCATTTGCTACATTGTGTCCCGGCTTGTACTGAACGTCATGTTTCCCCCAAAAATGGTTCTTGAACAAACTTTTAGATTACGTATGTTTTCTCTGTATGGTGGGTGTGACGGAGTGTGGCTTGAAGTAGAGGTCTTCACGGGTCCATCAGACCCTGAATGACGAGATCCGTCCGGGACCTGAGCAGTAGGCTACTGTTGATTGTGAAGATGAAGGCCTTTTTCATTGAAGTAAAACAAAAGTTAGATGATAAAAAGTATAGCCCAGTGAAAAGAAGCCAACAAAGGGTAATGTCCTCCGTTGGGACAAGTTGTAATATTGTCGTGGACAAAGATGAGAAGAATGTTGGCGGACTGTGTGTGTGCAACTCGCTATTCAGGCTTGATGAAATGTTCAAACTTGAATGTATTAATATTTGTATTTATTACCATTTGTTTTATCATTATTATTATTGTATATCATTATTATTATTATTATGGTAGGCCTATTTAAGAATCTAAACCAGCGCAAAAAGTATTTTCTTGCATTTTGTTGTAACATTTTCATTGGCTAAATTAAGTTTGAACTGTCATTGTTTTTTTTTTGCTCTTTAATATAAGTTAAAAGTAGGCCTGTTGTAAAATAAATATAATTAGTCTATTGCTGCAAATTTTTGGGGATGCCTACGGTAGGCACTCACCTTGTTGGTAATTGCTGCAATATTGGCCAAGCCTGTTCAAAACTTTTGTGAAGGTTTAAACCAGCTCTTTAAATATGCAACAAGTGTTTTGTTTCATTCTGTTGAGCCATTTCCTTTTGCTAAATTAAGGTCCAACTGTAATGTTGTGTTTCCCGCAATACAATAGAATACTGGTAGGCCTATATCTACTCGCACTCAAACCCTGAAAAAGAAAACACTATATAATAACCTATTTGTATTACTTGACTTACATTTGACATTACAACAATAAAGTTGTGAAACGTTTGTGAAGGCATGGTGTGGTATGGCTATTATTTGGCTTAGCTACTGTAGGCCTAAGTGACTGACAGTTGAACATGAGATGAAAAATCATGTTTTAGGCCTACCAGAGCTACTCCTTCAATCTAACAATATAATGCTTCTTTTTATAAAAAATATTCTGATTGGAAATTTCCGAACGATCCTCCTTCTGTACGCCAATATCTATATAGCAGTAGTAGCCTTTCTGATAAGGATAAAGAAATGTCAGTGTCGGGAACATGGCACCAGCATATCTATCCTTCTCTCGGTCTCTCTAGGGCTTGGCCTAAGCTTCTTTAAAAAAATATTGTTAATACTCTGTCTCCTTGGTGAGGATCAAAGGTGCCAGATCAGCTCGGCACATGGCTGGCAGATAGGCAAAACGCCCCTCTCTCCCACCAGTGAGGAAAGAGGGAGGAGTTGGGCCGGTTTTATGACTTAACAGCCAGTCGTAAACTTTCTCTCTCTTGCCCAGCAGTATCGAGAAGGAAAAAATCCCTTTGTTACTGAGTGAGAGACTCTTGCCGCCAAAAACTTCAACATCAATCAATGGACACTGGGACAATGTATTTCAACATCTGAATGTTGGGAATGATGAGAGGTGGAATATGGGAAAATAATGTATATTTTGTTAGTCCACTAGGGACCTGTTTTCATTGTATTATGTATGTAATCAATAACCTATACTGTGTGTGTTTACGTATTCTATATTACGTATTCGATAAATAGCAGTCATCACATTCATGATCGTCACGTCACAACAATATGAATATCATACAGTGGAAGCCTAGTCCTATAGGCCTATATGCATACAATGCCCTGATACATTTGTGCTCTAATCTCCAACAGCTGAACTGTGAGGTGGACATTTATTGTTTTAGGAAAAACCAATAAAACAATAGACTATAAAGTTTTGATATGCGACACATCCAAACACAACAAATAGTTTTTTTGCCATTTGTTATAGGTCGATTTTAAGGACACGTAACTGTGGATAATTTGGCCAATATCACTTGTTTATTGATGGTGCTGGCAGCACCCAGTCAAAGGTTTCTTTTTCTTTCTTCTTTTGAATCTGTGTCTCTCGGATCCAAATTGACACGGGTTTGTTTTTCCACGGGCCTTTTTGGAATGGGTCTGACTGTCCTCGGATCCATTTGGAACCGGTCTCAGTTTACAGTTTTTCTTAATTGCTAAAACACTAAAACCCATTGGCTGAACAAAGTTCTCAGTTGCCTGGACTCATTTAGCTAATAATGCAGTCTGTTGTCAATACCTTAAACCATTTCACATGGTAAAACACAATTTGCAGATCTCACTTAGACTTTTCAGCAAAACTCTAAACACATTTTCATTCTCAAAACACATTCTGCACTCTAATGCACATGTCATCCATACTGGTAAACACAAGTGGCAACAATCAAATACAAAATAGAGAACACATGTCATTGATTGAACACAACCACTCAAAATTCATTTAACCTGTTTCAAATGATGCGACACAACCAATATAAGCCAGTTCAGAGAGCAATTGAAATTGGCATCCCGAGATGGTATAGCAGTTCAGACGTCTTTTGTCCTCGTCTTGTCGTGTCCTGTATATATATATATTTACAACTTTTTTTCACATACATTTTTTTTATCTTCCATCAACTCATCTTCAAAACACTCTCCTGCAACCCGCCTCACCAATTTATATTTATAAATAAGTATTATTTACCTCAAATCTGCAATCCTCCAAGAAGCTAGCCAGAAGCTAGCCAGAAACTCCAAGAAGCTAGCCAGAAGATAGCCAGGAGCTAGCTAGAAGCTAATCAGAAGCTAGTTCAGAAGCTAGTTAGCTTCTTTACTGGCAAATCGTTAGTATTCAGCTAACCACGGTTTGTGGTCATCAGCTATCCTTTAGCTTGAAAATCTATCGCCAGTTTTGTACGGCGCAGCGCGGCTCGGAACGGAACATACCGGACCAATTTTTCTCTCCATGTCCTTGGATTTCAACTGCTCTCTGGACATTCATTCCCGGATCTCACAGCTAGCCAGCTGCTATCCGTGTGTCTATCTGCTCTCATCGATTCCGGAGCAAACATCAATTACTCCGGAGCTAGCCAGCTCCGTAAATCACTCCTGAGCTCCGTCAATCACTCCTGGGCTGCAGTCACCTATCCGGACCAGTTTTACTGCCTACGCGGAGCCCCACCAGGCCTTCACAACTGGACTGCCGACGTTGTCTACCCGAAGGAGATCCGGCTGGCTCCTCCGTCTCGACGTTACCTGAACCCCCATCTGCGGCCTGCTAACCGTTAGCTGTCTTTACCGGCAGCTCTCAGAATAGACAATCGGACAATTTATTTATTTTTATTATTATTATTATGTTTATTCTTGGGCCTCTATAACTATATCTATTGTTTTTATTTTATTTTTGTTGTTGTGTGATTTGGACTAATTCCCTCTACCACACGGAACCCCACTAATCTACTGACGGAACGCAAGAGGTGGCTAACAACAGACCCCCTTCCTATGCTAGCTTGCTACCGATGTCCTGGCTAGCTGTCTAAATCGCCTTGACCCCGAAACCAACCACTCCACTCTCTGGACTCTTTTGATCACTCGACTAAGGATGCCTCTCCTTAATGTCAATATGTCTTGTCCATTGCTGTTCTGGTTAGTGTTTATTTGCTTATTTCACTGTAGAGCCTCTAGTCCTGCTCACTATACATTATCCAATTTATTAGTTCCACCACCCACACATGCAATGACATCTCCTGGTTTCAATGATGTTTCTAGAGACAATATCTCTCTCTTCATCACTCAATACCTAGGTTTACCTCCACTGTATTCACATCCTACCATACCTTTGTCTGTACATTATACCTGGATGCTATTTTATCGCCCCCAGAAACCTCCTTTTACTCTCTGTTCCAGACGTTATAGACGACCAATTCTTATTGCTTTTAGCCGTACCCTTATTCTTCTCCTCCTATGTTCCTCTGGCGATGTAGAGGTGAATCCAGGCCCTGCCATGCCTAGCTCCACTCCTATTCCCCAGGCGCTCTCTTTTGATGACTTCTGTAACCGTAATAGCCTTGGTTTCATGCATGTTAACATTAGAAGCCTCCTCCCTAAGTTTGTTCTATTCACTGCTTTAGCACACTCTGCCAACCCGGATGTTCTAGCTGTGTCTGAATCCTGGCTTAGGAAGACCACCAAAAATTCTGAAATTTTAATTCCAAATTACAACATTTTCAGACAAGATAGAACTGCCAAAGGAGGCGGTGTTGCAATCTACTGCAAAGATAGCCTGCAGAGTTCTGTCCTACTATCCAGGTCTGTACCCAAACAATTTGAACTTCTACTTCTAAAAATCCACCTCTCTAAAAACAAGTCTCTCACCGTTGCCGCCTGCTATAGACCACCCTCTGCCCCCAGCTGTGCTCTGGACACCATATGTGAACTGATTGCCCCCCATCTATCTTCAGAGCTCGTGCTGCTAGGCGACCTAAACTGGAACATGCTTAACACCCCAGCCATCCTACAATCTAAACTTGATGCCCTCAATCTCACTCAAATTATCAATGAACCTACCAGGTACCCCCCCAAAGCCTTAAACACGGGCACCCTCATAGATATCATCCTAACCAACTTCCCCTCTAAATACACCTCTGCTGTCTTCAACCAAGATCTCAGCGATCACTGCCTCATTGCCTGCATCCGTAATGGGTCAGCGGTCAAACGACCTCCACTCATCACTGTAAAACGCTCCCTGAAGCACTTCAGCGAGCAGGCCTTTCTAATCGACCTGGCCGGGGTATCCTGGAAGGATATTGATCTCATCCCGTCAGTAGAGGATGCCTGGATATTTTTTTAAAATGCCTTCCTAACCATCTTAAATAAACATGCCCCATTCAAGAAATTTAGAACCAGGAACAGATATAGCCCTTGGTTCTCCCCAGACCTGACTGCCCTTAACCAACACAAAAACATCCTATGGCGTTCTGCATTAGCATCGAACAGCCCCGTGATATGCAGCTATTCAGGGAAGCTAGAAACCGTTATACACAGGCAGTTAGAAAAGCCAAGGCTAGCTTTTTCAAGCAGAAATTTGCTTCCTGCAACACTAACTCAAAAAAGTTCTGGGACACTGTAAAGTCCATGGAGAATAAGAACACCTCCTCCCAGCTGCCCACTGCACTGAAGATTGGAAACACTGTCACCACTGATAAATCCACCATAATTGAGAATTTCAATAAGCATTTTTCTACGGCTGGCCATGCTTTCCACCTAGCTACTCCTACCCCGGTCAACAGCACTGCACCCCCAACAGCAACTCGCCCAAGCCTTCCCCATTTCTCCTTCTCCCAAATCCATTCTGCTGATGTTCTGAAAGAGCTGAAAAATCTGGACCCCTACAAATCAGCCGGGCTAGACAATCTGGACCCTTTCTTTCTAAAATTATCTGCCGAAATTGTTGCCACCCCTTTTACTAGCCTGTTCAACCTCTCTTTCGTGTCGTCTGAGATTCCCAAAGATTGGAAAGCAGCTGCGGTCATCCCCCTCTTCAAAGGGGGGGACACTCTTGACCCAAACTGCTACAGACCTATATCTATCCTACCATGCCTTTCTAAGGTCTTCGAAAGCCAAGTCAACAAACAGATTACCGACCATTTCGAATCTAACCATACCTTCTCTGCTATGCAATCTGGTTTCAGAGCTGGTCATGGGTGCACCTCAGCCACGGTCAAGGTCCTAAACGATATCTTAACCGCCATCGATAAGAAACATTACTGTGCAGCCGTATTCATTGATCTGGCCAAGGCTTTCGATTCTGTCAACCACCACATCCTCATCGGCAGACTCGACAGCCTTGGTTTCTCAAATGATTGCCTCGCCTGGTTCACCAACTACTTCTCTGATAGAGTTCAGTGTGTCAAATCGGAGGGTCTGCTGTCCGGACCTCTGGCAGTCTCTATGGGGGTGCCACAGGGTTCAATTCTTGGACCGACTCTCTTCTCTGTATACATCAATGAGGTCGCTCTTGCTGCTGGTGAGTCCCTGATCCACCTCTACGCAGACGACACCATTCTGTATACTTCCGGCCCTTCTTTGGACACTGTGTTAACAACCCTCCAGGCAAGCTTCAATGCCATACAACTCTCCTTCCGTGGCCTCCAATTGCTCTTAAATACAAGTAAAACTAAATCCATGCTCTTCAACCGATTGCTACCTGCACCTACCCGCCTGTCCAACATCACTACTCTGGACGGCTCTGACTTAGAATACGTGGACAACTACAAATACTTAGGTGTCTGGTTAGACTGTAAACTCTCCTTCCAGACCCATATCAAACATCTCCAATCCAAAGTTAAATCTAGAATTGGCTTCCTATTTCGCAACAAAGCATCCTTCACTCATGCTGCCAAACATACCCTTGTAAAACTGACCATCCTACCAATCCTCGACTTTGGCGATGTCATTTACAAAATAGCCTCCAATACCCTACTCAACAAATTGGATGCAGTCTATCACAGTGCAATCCGTTTTGTCACCAAAGCCCCATATACTACCCACCATTGCGACCTGTACGCTCTCGTTGGCTGGCCCTCGCTTCATACTCGTCGCCAAACCCACTGGCTCCATGTCATCTACAAGACCCTGCTAGGTAAAGTCCCCCCTTATCTCAGCTCGCTGGTCACCATAGCATCTCCCACCTGTAGCACACGCTCCAGCAGGTATATCTCTCTGGTCACCCCCAAAAACCAATTCTTTCTTTGGCCGCCTCTCCTTCCAGTTCTCTGCTGCCAGTGACTGGAACAAACTGCAAAAATCTCTGAAACTGGAAACACTTATCTCCCTCACTAGCTTTAAGCAACAACTGTCAGAGCATCTTACAGATTACTGCACCTGTACATAGCCCACCTATAATTTAGCCCAAACAACTACCTCTTTCCCAACTGTATTTAATTTATTTATTTATTTTGCTCCTTTGCACCTCATTATTTTTATGTCTACTTTGCACATTCTTCCATTGCAAAACTACAATTCCAGTGTTTTACTTGCTATTTTGTATTTACTTTGCCACCATGGCCTTTTTTGCCTTTACCTCCCTTCTCACCTCATTTGCTCACATTGTATATAGACTTGTTTATACTGTATTATTGACTGTATGTTTGTTTTACTCCATGTGTAACTCTGTGTCGTTGTATCAGTCGAACTGCTTTGCTTTATCTTGGCCAGGTCGCAATTGTAAATGAGAACTTGTTCTCAACTTGCCTACCTGGTTAAATAAAGGTGAAATAAAAAAAATAAAAAATAAACAATTGAGAGAATGGATACTGTAGTACAGTGCATTGTAGGCTGTATATTGTACAATGGACAAATGGTACGGCCCTGAACATTGTGCTTTCCATTTATTAACAGAACTGACTGCTCGATAGATTTTGACTGGTTGCAGGTTCATATCAACAAAGAACAAGAATTACAGTATCACAGAGACAAAGGACAAGTTTGTGAGATGCAGGGTACAGTACTGTAAAAATAGGGGTACAAGGAGGAGGAAGAACAGAAAACAAAATTGCAAAGAGCAAAGCAGAGTAGTAATTTCTGATCAATTTTGAGCTACTATGATAGAACATGTTTTCGTTCATCAAAAGATAATGACGAAAAAATATGAATATTTTCTTAGATTAAAAATGAAGTTCTCCTGAGAATTGTATGTTTTGAACAGTGTGTTTTCTATTTTTCTGTGTATTGTTTACTGACTGCTTGAGAGTGTATATCATTTTGATCACTTTGTTTATGATTTTGAGAGCAGTGTTTGATATTGAACACAAGTTAAACTGTTTTGAGGTGAATGTTTCAATTTGCAAGAGGAGTCAGAGGTTATGTAAATAGTGCTTGACGATGAGGTTTTGTATTTAATGTTATCAGGAAATGGAGCAAGTTTTCAGAAATTGTGTTTTAGCAATTGAGAAAAACTGTTAAAAAAAAATGTAACCCGTGAAGACCTCTAGCTTGAAGCAACGAGTGACATATTTGAAGCCCAACGCCTCCCTGTTTTTCAACTGGTTGTTTTAGAACAGCACCGTTTCCGTTTAATTGATCGTTGCATTACATTTTTCTTTAACTGAACGCAGCCCTGGTGACTTTTCTACTCCAAAATGAAGATATCATTTATATTGTTTCATATCATTTAAATGAAATGTTCCCCTCCAAAAATGAGCCTGACAACATATTGGTCCATATTGTCAGGAAATAAACATAATCACCTGTGGCCCAACTGATGCAGCACATTGGCTCTAATAAATAGGCTGACGCATGCCCATCTGTATTTTTGCTAATCATTAGCAAGATCAGTGATTCTCAAATTTGTTCAGTCACGACCCCTTTCATCACGAGGGAACATCCCATGCCCCCTTACCTCCCCCAATTGAATGAACTGCTACTATGTTACACAGAATATGGTATAAGAATACCTTTTACTCATCTAGATACAGTACACACAAACACCGGTACCTGGTTTCCCTTCCATTTTGAAATCAAGAAGAAAATATATAAACCAGCTTACTGCTGTGCATCTCTATCAATAAATACTAGGGTAGGCACATTTCATAAATACTAGGGTAGGCACATTTCATAAATACTAGGGTAGGCACATTTCATAAATACTAGGGTAGGCACATTTCATAAATACTAGGGTAGGCACATTTCATAAATACTAGGGTAGGCACATTTCATAAATACTAGGTTAGGCACATTTCATAAATACTAGGGTAGGCACATTTCATAAATAGTAGGGTAGGCACATTTCATAAATACTAGGGTGGGCATATTTCATAAATACTAGGTTAGGCACATTTCATAAATACTAGGGTAGGCACATTTCATAAATACTAGGGTAGGCACATTTCATAAATACTAGGGTAGGCACATTTCATAAATACTAGGGTAGGCACATTTCACAAATACTAGGGTAGGCACATTTCATAAATACTAGGGTAGGCACATTTCATAAATAGTAGGGTAGGCACATTTCATAAATACTAGGGTAGGCACATTTCATAAATACTAGGGTAGGCACATTTCATAAATACTAGGGTAGGTATATTTCATAAATACTAGGGCAGGCACATTTCATAAATACTAGGGTAGGCACATTTCATAAATACTAGGTTAGGCACATTTCATAAATACTAGGGTAGGCACATTTCATAAATACTAGGGTAGGCACATTTCACAAATACCAGGACAGGCACATTTCATAAATACTTGGGTAGGCGCATTTCATAAATACTAGGGTAGGCACATTTCATAAATACTAGGGTAGGCACATTTCACAAATACTAGGGTAGGCACATTTCACAAATACTAGGGTAGGCACATTTCACAAATACTAGGGTAGGCACATTTCATAAATACTGGGGTAGGCACATTTCACAAATACTAGGGTGGGCACATTTCATAAATACTAGGGTAGGCACATTTCATAAATACTAGGGTAGGCACATTTCATAAATACTAGGGTAGGCACATTTCACAAATACTAGGGTAGGCACATTTCACAAATACTAGGGTAGGCACATTTCACAAATACTAGGGTAGGCACATTTCATAAATACTGGGGTAGGCACATTTCACAAATACTAGGGTGGGCACATTTCATAAATACTAGGGTAGGCACATTTCATAAATACTAGGGAGGCACATTTCATAAATACTAGGGTAGGCACATTTCACAAATACTAGGGTAGGCACATTTCACAAATACTAGGGTAGGCACCAACATATAAAGTTGGTTCTGGAAGTATTCTTAGGGTGATTATTAGGGTGCATAAACATGATGAGTGCTCCCCCCATAATTTAGGTTTTCATATTTGTTTTCTAAACATAAATAAGGAGACAGACAGGCTGCCTCTGACTGGCATGCTTGAGCCTATACTGCCTGAGGTTCGGAGAAACAGCTTTTCTCTTTTTCTTTTCTCTTTTCTATAGTTCTCTAGTGAAGCCTACCTCAAACCAGTTGTTTCAAAGTGTATAATACTACCATTGTCGTCTTTGAACTAACAAAATTGAGCCAAATATAACCATTGCAAATTATCGCTTGTTTTTCACTCCCACCACTTCGCAATAGAAACCTTGAAAAATATCCTGCTCTATATAATTCTTATTTGTGCTTATGAATCTACCATGTTAAATGTGACTGTACTTTTTTATTTGTTACCAGTTAGCACACAGAATTAGGGGTTTGTAAAGAAGAGAGTGGAGAGAGAGAGGAACTATTGCTCTGTTCTCTTTACAAGCCCTGCACAACTATTTTCACTTCTCAAACCACGGCCTCGAGGATGAGGGCCAAACCAAGCATAATTGGCGGTGTGGGGATCCAATCATAAAATTAGGAATTGAGTAGTACTGTTTAGCGTAAAACCACAAAAAGCCAGTTGCTATACGGTGGGAAAATAATTTCCAATCCATCAAATCTTCTCTCTCTCTCTCTCTCTCTCTCTCTCTCTCTCTCTCTCTCTCTCTCTCTCTCTCTCTCTCTCTCTCTCTCTCTCTCTCTCTCTCTCTCTCTCTCTCTCTCTCTTTCTCTGCTAGCAACTAAAATACATTGTTGAGTCATTGAGAGCTTTTCATGCCTATAATCAGTCTTTCGTTCCATTTTCTCTCCATTTCAGATAAGCAATATGCTTTTTTTTTTTTAAGCTCTTGCAAGTTTGCTACAGTTACCCAGTCAGCACAGAGTGGTGAGGTAACATGAAAAGTGGTGTGATCTGTACTCTCTCAATCGCCTAATCAATTATCCAGCTGTTCTATTGATGCAGTGTGTTTGATAATGAAACGCTTCGGTCTCTGATTGAATTTCTTTGAAATGCCTCCTCTCTGCCTTCGAACTGTAAATAGACAAATAAGCAGTGGAGGGATTCAGAGCTTAAAGAGAAAGAGACAGAAAGAGAGAGAAGATTTCTGACAGGGTTCAGTTAATGAAACAACGTTGGACTTGGCTCAGGCTCCCGCTGGTTACCAGGGTACAAGGTCTCATTAGCAACAGTTCAATGGCTGTCTCCTGTAGCCTTCACTGGCCTGTCTGACAGGAGACAGTAAGATGGCCGCCTGCTGAGGCCATTGTGTTGGCGTTGTCTTTGACCGATGATGCATAAGATGTCCTGTATAGTTGGTAGGTGGGTGGTTGGGTGCTTTGATGTGTAGTGTACTGTATACTGTATATAGTTTAGCGGTCAACAACTTTGGTCCTGGAGATCTACAGTGTGTATTCAGACTCATGCACTCTATAGGTCTCCAGGACCAGGGTTGGCATCTCTTGCTCCATACGCCCATGTGTGACTGCTTTTTTACGCCTTTTTATTTATACTGCATAGTCTTTATGTCACTAAGTTTAATTGAACATATATTTCCAAGTGTCCCTTGGCTTGCCAAAGTATTAGCCATACTTAATTTTATTAATTTAACATGGTTATGGCACAGTTGATACTCTAACTTTCATCCCCAAATAGAAAGGGAGCCATATAATTTTAAAGTCACCATCAACAGGCTGACTTCAGGTCTGTCCTGTCTCACCACTGCCCTATATTCTGTACACTGATGATTGTCGCAGCCATTTCGAGAACTGACACATTCTATCACGTTTAGGTAAGACTCAGATGTAGACAGTGTAGAAGTAACAAGAGTGTATTACAACCATAGAGGCAAATGAAAGGGTCAAGGCAGGCAGGGGTCAATAATCCAGAAAGGGTATAAAGGGTCCAGAACGGCAGGCAGTCTCAGGGTCAGGGCCGGCAGGGGTCAATAATCCAGAGAGGGTGTAAAGGGTCCAGAACGGCAGGCAGTCTCAGGGTCAGGGCAGTTAGGGGTCAATAATCCAGAGAGGGTGTAAAGCAGGGGTGTCAAAGTCAAATGGACGGAGGGCCAAATAAAAAATTTAGCTACAAGCCGAGGGCCGGACTGTTCGAATGTTCATTGAAAATTTTTTAAATGACGCATATAGTCTAGTGAACCTAATTGAACCTACTGAAAACCTAACAAATATATTCCAATATGATCAGATAAATAAAGCAATATTTTCTTATGGCTCTGTCAGTAATCTTTAATTTTCAACAGACACAAAAGACAAATTTCCTTTATATAAAAATCCCCATAACATGAACATTAAATGAAAGAAACCGGTATTCAAGGCACCATCAGTAGCCTATATTTTCTATTTTAGCAAAAGTGGGCTAAATTTACTTCAAAGAAAAAAACAATAATAGCAATTTTCTATCATCCACTCAACTGAAATATTTTAAAAATATAATTGGATTGAAATACAATAAAATAAAGTGCAAAAATCTATTAATCAAAAACAACACTTTGTTTAAGGAGAAGTAACATGCAGTGAAAACAAATATTAAACTTTAACTTTTAAACTTGAACTGAGTAAAAACTCTAAATATGTGATTGCACAGTAATGTTCACTTGTTTGAGGTTGAGGGTGATACTTGGTGGTGTCCCATCTTTTCCACAAGTTCATCAATGTTCGGGGTAAGGCTCTGAGCTGAGGAAATCCTCAGAATTGAGTGGAGGTGTTCAGCAGTAAGTCGACTTCTGTGTGATGTTTTGTTCAAGTTCATCAAAGAAAACAGTTGTTTACACAGGTATGTGCTGCCAAACATAGACAACGTTTGAGCAGCCTGGATGCGCAGCTGGGGCATTGTGTCGGGAGGAAACGGGCGAACTCCGCAGCACCCACTGCCGCATATTTTGCCCTCAGTGCATCATTGCATTGGAGGTCAATCAACTCCATTTGGAGGTTTGGTGGTGAGCTTTCCACGTCAACAGCAAATGGGTTACCGAGCAGTTCCAACCTGCTTTTGTGCTTCAAAGTCAGCAAATCGGCGCGAAAGTCAGCGGCAAGCATACCTATTTTATCAGCCAACTGTGCGCTCGGGAACGCACTGGTAGAGAGCTTCTCTTTCATGGTCTGGCAGCTGGGAAAGTGGCTCAAATTTTCTTTCCGCATCTGCGTCTCCCACAGAGTCAGTTTGGTTTTAAATGCCTTCACTGTACTGTACATATCAGAGATGACACGATCCCGACCCTGCAGCTGCAAGTTCATTGCATTCAGATGACTCGTAATGTCACACAGAAAAGCCATTTCACACAGAAACATTTCGTCTCGGAGTTGTGTTGTGTCTTTCCCTTTGCTGTCCAAGAACAGACAAATCTCCTCACGAAGCTCGAAACATCTTTGAAGCACCTTTCCCTGGCTTAGCCATCGCACCTCTGTGTGATAAGGCAAATCACCATGCTCCGTTTCTAACTCCGTCAGAAATGCCTTGAACTGGCTGTGATTCAAACCTTTGGCTCTGATAAAGTTAACTGTGCGCGTGATGATGCTCATTACATGCTCCATTTTCAAGGCTTTACCGCACAACGCTTCCTGGTGTATGATACAATGATAAGCTGTCAGCTCACCTGTCGCGTTTTCCTCTTGCATCTTTTCCCGTATCTTTTCCACCAGTCCGCTCCTGTGTCCACACATCGCAGGTGCTCCGTCGGTTGTCAAACCCACGAGTTTTTCCCAAGGCAGCTCCATCTCATTTACACATCTTGACACCTCTTCATACAAATCATGCCCCGTAGTTGTGCCATGCATAGGACGTAAAGCCAAAAACTCCTCTGTCACGCTTAGGCTGGAGTCCACTCCGCGGATGAAAATTGACAACTGGGCAATGTCAGAAATGTCGGTGCTCTCATCCACAGCCAAGGAATATGCAATGAAATCTTTTCCCTTTTTCACAAGCTGCTCTTTTAGATTGATGGACAACTGGTCTACTCTCTCGGCAATGGTGTTTCTGCTCAGACTCACATTTAAAAAGAGTTGCCTTTTTCTGGGCAAACTTCGTCACAAACTTTAATCATGCAGTTTTTGATGAAATCCCCCTCCGTAAATGGCCGGGCTGATTTAGCGATCTCTTCTGCCAAAATAAAACTGGCCTTGACAGCAGCCTGGCCTTGTGATTTGGCTTTTTGAACAGAGCCTGTCGAGATTTGAGGCCTCGTTTTAATTCCTCTGCCTTTTGTAGCCTTTGTTCCATGTCCATATTCTTGTTTTTGTCCGCGTGTTTCGTTTCATAATGTCGTCTCAGATTATACTCTTTCAGTACCGCCACACTTTCTCCACACAGAAGACACACAGGTTTTCCAGCTACCTCCGTGAACAAATACTCCGACTCCCACCTTGTTTGAAACCCCGGTTCTCAGTGTCCACCTTCCGTTTTGCCATTTTTGATGGGTATCTGAAAGTTAATTTTACTGTGATGCTGACAACTGCTGTGCCAATAAATATTGAAATGAAGCAGCCTACTGCTCGGTGCGTCACCGTTGCATTGTGGGAAATGTAGTATTGGTGCGTGTAAAAGATCTGCGGGCTGCCGGCTTGCTGCGGTCTGCGGGCCGGTTCTAATAACAAATCAAGATCATCCCAGGGGCCGTAAAAAACCTTCTCGCGGGCCGGATGTGGCACGCGGGCCTTGACTCTGACATATGTGGTGTAAAGGGTCCAGACCGGCAGGCAGTCTCAGGGTCAGGG